>NW_006787464.1:1696553-1783356 GCF_000442215.2 Lipotes vexillifer
AAAAAAAAAAAAAAAAAAAAAAGACCTTAAACTACCAATTTATGCCTACTAAGTCAGCAAATATTTAAAAATATAATAGCATCTAGTATTGTTGAAGTTGTTAGGGCATAGACGTATTTATACACTGCTGACAACATTGATAATCAAAATAACTGAGAAAAATGCATGACATTATATGTCATTGTGCTATTTTGCCTAATAGTCACTTTCCTGAGAATTTATTCTTAAACAATTAAAAGGAAGAACAAATCTGTATGCATAAATTATCATCTTTGCTGAGGGACGAGACCATCACTAAATATCTGAAACAAAATACTGAATTTCTTACTATTATGAGCATGGGAGAGCCTTGCATTTTAGGCATGGCCCTTTGTGAGCAAAGCATGAATCTGATTTTGTGAAATTTGGGGGAAGCATAGAGTTTAGGTATTTGGGGGCCTGAAACAACACTGAACTGCTTAGTGATTCGTTGACCGTTTGTTGTAGAAGCATAGTTACCAGTGTACATCTGTTGTTGATTTTCTGACTTTCAAAAGTGTGATCATTGGCTTTCATAATCCTGAGATGTCATTGATTGGCTGACTTTCAGAAACTTGGTTCTTGAGGTGAGTTGTCACTGACCAGTTAAATGAGTTTGAACCCCCACTGGGTAACTACTTATTACCGTGTAACTGAATAGTCAGTCTTTTCCTAGAAGTATAGGCATTTGAAGATCAAAATGCCTTTAAGATACACATGAACTAATTTCAGTTTAGGCCAAGAGAGTACAAAGAACACTGAACTTGCAATTGAGGTCTTAATTTGAGTCCTTAATTTGTATCATATTACTAATTATGTGACCTTGGGGAAACCATTTGTCCTTTTTGAGCCTCATTTGTTCATCCGTAAAATGGGACTAGTAATTATATGTGTACCTTATGGGGTTAAGAGAATTAGATGAGACGCCTATGTGAAAGGGCTTTGTAAAACTGTACAATGTTATGCAAACTCTATTATTAATATCCTGCTTTTCACACCTTAATATTTACACTGTGGGTAACTCATAGCTAATTGCTAAAAATATAAAATAAAATGAAATCATACATTTTTTTGGACAAATAAAATGCTCCATAAGGTCAAGTATGTTTAGAATTGAAGCCAAGGAAGGCACATGTTGCTGCTAAAAATATTTGTCCTTTTAATGAGGTGCCAGATAACTCAGCATCTGACTGAGAGGTGGCCATGGAAAAGACAAGGACATCTTCCTAGTACTCTCTGGCAGGCCACACACTGTGTGGTTGCTGCTCTAGTGGGGGCCCTAGAACAGGCACGTTGCATTAACATTATGGCTACAGTGTTCCTCTGCTCAGAAGTTTCCTTCAATTTGGGGCATTGTGTTCAGTAGACATCCTCATAGAAAAGCTAAAATTCTATGTTATTATGTATTGAATACTACAGAATACACAGTAACTATAGCTATGAACAATAAATGTAGCACATATTCCTTCCTGTTTTAGAGCCTTCACTGGATTCATAATCCTGACAAAGGTTAAACATTCCCCAACTGAATCACACCAAGTTTGAATAGCTGTTAATTTGGCTAACTCAATAGTTTTAAAGTTTAAGTGTCTTCAAATTAAATAGCTAATGCATAAATTTAAAAAAAATCTCATGGCTATCATCAAAAAGACCACAAATAATAAATGTTGGCAAGGATGTGGAGATATTGCTTATACACTGTTGGTGGCGGTGTAAATTGGTGCAGCCACTATGGAAAACAATATGGAGGTTTCTGAAAAAAACTAAAAATAGAACTACCATATGACCCAGCAATTTCACTCCTGGGTATTTTTCTGAAAAAAAATGAAAACACTAATTTGAAAAGATACATGCACCCTGATATGCATAGCAACATTATTTACAATAGCCAAGATATGGAAGCAAACTAAGTATCCAAGAACAGGTGAATGGATAAAGAAGATGTGGTAGACACACACACACACACACACACACACAATGCATTAGTATACAGCCATAAAAATGATTGAAGTTTTGCCATTTGCAACAACATGGTTGGACTGGGAATGTATGATACTGTGTGAAATAAGCCAGACATAGAAAGACAAATATTGTAAGATATCACTTATATGTGGACCTAAAAAATAAAACAAACTAGTGAATATAGCAAAAAAGAAACAGTCTCATAGATATAGAGAACAAACTAATGGCTACCAGTGGGGAGAGAGAAGTGGGGAGAGGCAGTATAGGGGTAGGGGATTAAGAGGTACAAACTACCATGTATACATCAATAAACTACAAGGAAATATAGTACAACACAGGGAATATAGCCAATATTTAGAATAACTATATATGGAGTATAAACTTAAAATTGCAAATCACTGTGTTGTAAAATTACAAATCACTTGAAATTTATATAATATTGTACACCAACTATACTTCAATTAAAACAATTCTTAAAATCTTATTTGTACCATTGAGAATACAAATGATTTCCACTTAAGATGATTTGACTTAACAATTTTTCAACTTTACAATGTTGTGAAAGAGATATATGTTCAATCGAAAGCTTAAGTTGAGTATTTAATTTTGATCTTTTCCCAGGCTAGCTATATGCAGTAGGATACTCTCATATTGTTGGGTGGTGGCAGTGAGCTGCAGCTCTCACTCAGTCATGTATGTGATTGTGAAGATAAACAACTGATACACTTACAACTATTCTATACCTAGACAACTATTCTCTTTTTCACTTTCAGTACAGTAGTCAATAAATTACATGAGTGGGACTTCTCTAGTGGCACAGTGGTCAAGAATCCGCCTGCCAATGCAGGGGACATGGGTTCAATCCCTGGCCTGGGAAGATCTCACATGCCGCGGAGCAACTAAGCCCATGCACCACAACTACTGAGCCTGCATGCCGCAACTACTGAGCTCGTGTGTTGAACTACTGAAGCCCGTGTGCCTAGAGCCCGTGCTCTGCAACAAGAGAAGCCACTGCAATGAGAAGCCCGTGCGCTTCAATGAAGAGGAGCCCCCACTTGCCACAACTAGAGAAAGCCCTCACACAGAAACGAAGACCCAACACAGCCAAAAAAAAAAAAAAAAAAAATTACATGAGTAATAAATTACACTTTATTTTAAAATAGGCTTTGTGTTAGATGATTTTGCCCAACTGTAGGCTAATGTAAGTGTTTTGAGCAAGTTTAAGTTAGGCTAGGCTAAGTTATGATGTTTAGTAGGTTAGGTGTATTTTTTAAAATAATTAATTAATTTTTTTGGCTGTGTTGGGTCTTCGTTTCTGTGTGAGGGCTTTCTCTAGTTGCGGCAAGTGGGGGCCACTCTTCATCAAGGTGCGCGGGCCTCTCACTGTCTGCGGCCTCTCTTGTTGCGGAGCACAGGCTCCAGACGCGCAGGCTCAGTAGTTATGGCTCACGGGCCTAGTTGCTCCGCGGCATGTGGGATCTTCCCAGACCAGGGCTCGAACCCGTGTCCCCTGCATTGGCAGGCAGATTCTTAACCACTGCACCACCAGGGAAGCCCAGGTTAGGTCTATTAAATGCATTTTGACTCAAGATATTTTCAACTTACAATTGGTTTATCGGCACATAACCCCACTGTAAGTGGAGGAAGATCTGTATGAACGATTTAGAATTGCTGGAACTGTAAATCTTATAATGACTTGGGGAATTTCTGTAATTTAAAGCTTGATGAATTTGCTTTTCTCCTCTGTGGCAAAATCCAATATAATCTTTGCTAATTTTTCAAATTTGATTTCAATTCTTCTACTTAAATGAAACCAAAAGAATTATTTGCCTTATGTTGATTTGCATTTTCATGGAAAGGCTGTTTCTATGTCCAGTCATATGTGATTGTATGTGTGAATACATGTGTTTGAGTACATCAAGTTGTATGTTTATTTTAATACAGTTAAAATCTAAACATTTTTTACCCTGGAAGCTAGAGAGTTCTGAAATTTATTATTTTTTTAAATTAATTTTTATTGGAGAGTAGTTGCTTTATAGTGTTGTATTAGTTTCTACTGTACAGCAGAGTGAATCGGCTATACGTATACATGTATTCCCTCTTGTTTGGATTTCCTTCCCATCTACGTCACCACAGAGCAATGAGTAGAGCTCCCTGTGCTATACAGTAGGTTCTCATTAGTTATCTATTCTATACATAGTATCAATAGTGTATATATGTCAATCCCAATCTCCCAATTCATCTCAATACCCCCCTTCCCCCCTTGGTATCCATATACCATATGTTTGTTCTCTATGGCTATGTCTGTATTTCTGCTTTGCAAATAAGATCATCTATACCATTTTTCTAGATTCCACATATATGTGTTAATATACAATATTTGTTTTTCTCTTTCTGACTTACTTCACTATGATAGTTTCTAGGTTCATCCACATCTCTACAAATGACCCCATTTCGTTTCTTTTTTATGGCTGAGTAATGTACCACATCTTCTTTATCCATTCCTCTGTTGATGAACATTTAGGTTGCTTCCATGTCCTGGCTATTGTAAATAGTGCTGCAATGAACATTGGGGTGCATGTGTCTTTTTGAATTATAGTTTTCTCTGAGTATATGCCCAGTAGTGTGATTGCTGGGTCATATGGTAGTTTTTTTTTAGTTTTTTAAGGACCCTCCATACTGTTCTCCATAGTGGCTGTATCCCACCAACAATGCGAGAGGGTTCTCTTTTCACCACATCCTCTCCAGCATTTATTGTTTGTAGATTTTTTAATGATGCCCATTCTGACGGGTGTGAGGTGATACCTCATTGTACTGTTGATTTGCATTTCTCTAATAATTAGTGATCTTGAGCATCTTTTCATGTGTTTGTTGGCCATCTGTATGTCTTCTTTGGAGAAATGTCTATTTAGGTCTTCCACCCATTTTTTGATTAGGTTGTTTGTTTTTTCGATATTGAGCTGCAGGAGCTGTTTGTATATTTTGGAGATTAATCCTTTGTATGTTGCTTTGTATGCAAATATTTTCTCCTGTTCTGAAGGTTGTCTTTTTGTCTTGTTTGTGGTTTTCTTTGCTGTGCAAAAGCTTTTAAGTTTCATTAGGTCCATTTGTTTATTTTTGTTTTTATTCTCATTACTCTAGGAGGTGGGTCAAAAAAGATCGTGCTGTGATTTATGTCAAAGAGTGTTCTGCCTATGTTTTCCTCTAAGAGTTTTATAGTGTCTGGCCTTACATTTAGGTCTTTAATCCATTTGGAGCTGATTTTCGTGTATGGTGTTAGGGAGGGTTCTAATTTCATTCTTTTACATGTAGCTGTCCAGTTTTCCCAGGACCACTTATTGAAGAGGCTGTCTTTTCTCCATTGTATATTTTTGCCTCCTTTGTCATAGGTTAGGTGACCATAGTGGGTGGGTTTATCTCTGGGTTTTCTATCCTGTTCATTGGTCTGTATTTCTGTTTTTGTGACAGTACCATACTGTCTTGATGACTGTAGCTTTGTAGTATAGTCTGAAGTTAGGGAGCCTGATTCCTCCAGCTCTGTTTTTCTTTCTCAAGATTGCTTTGGCTATTCAGTGTCTTTTGTATTTCCATACAAATTGTAAAATTTTCTGTTCTACTTCTGTGAAAAATGCCATTGGTAATTTGATAGGGATTCCACTGAATCTGTAGATTGCTTTGGGTAGTATAGTCTTCTTCACATCATTATTGATTCTTCCAATGCAAGAACATGGTATACTCTACATCTGTTTATGTCATCTTGGATTTCTTTAATCGGCATCTTATAGTTTTCTGCGTACACGTCTTTTGCCTCCTTAGGCAGGTTTATTCCTAGGTATTTTATTCTTTTTGTTGCAATGGTAAAAGGAATTGTTTCCTTAATTTCTCTTTCTGATCTTTCGTTGTTAGTGTATAGGAATGCAAGATTAATTTTGTATCCTGTGACTTTACTAAATTCATTGATTAGGTCTAGTAGTTTTCTGGTGGCATCTTTAGAATTTTCTATGTATAGTATCATGTCATCTGCAAACAGTGACAGTTTTACTTCTTTTCCAGTTTGTATTCCTTTTATTTCTTTTTCTTCTCTGATTGCTGTGGCTAGGACTTCCAAGACTATGTTGAATAATAGTGGCAAGTGTGGACACCCTGGTCTTCTTCCTGATCTTAGAGGAAATGCTTTCAGCTTTTCACCATTGAGAATAATGTTTGCTGTGGTTTGTCATATATGGACTTTATTATGTTGTGGTGGGTTCCCTCTATGCCCACTTTCTGGAGAGTTTTTATCATAAATGGGTGTTGAATTTTGTCGAAGGCTTTTTCTGCATCTATTGAGATGATCATATGGTTTTTATTCTTCAGTTTGTTAGTATGGTATATCATATTGATTGATTTGCATATATTGAAGAGTCTTCGCCTCCCTGGGATAAATCCCACTTGATCATGGTATATGATTCTTGTAATGTGTGAGTGCTGAAATTTAAATCATTGGATACATTAGGCACCATAGCAAATGCAAATATTCATAGTCTCAGTATTGTTTTTTTCCCCCCCTGTGGTAACTCAAGTATCGAAACCAACTTAATCAATTAAAAAACTAGATATTATGACAGATTGAAAAATATATGTTTTCATTATCAATGTGCCTGCACTCTAGTTTGGAGTAATATTGAACAATTAAAGAATAATTGAAGTTTGCTGTAATCAGAGTTGAGAGGGGCATAGAGTCCCATGAGAGGCATGAGATTTAAGCTGATTTTAAAGAATTTGAATACATGGAGAAGAATGGAGAAGCAAAAGAAAGAAGTGTATGCAAACATCTTGAAGGGATTTCCATCCACCAATGGATGCCACTTAGATTATTTTTAATAATATTGTAAATACTGTAAATAATGCTACAATGAACATGGGAGTGCATATATCTTTTGAAATTAGTGTTTTCATTTTCCTCAGATAATATAAACCATACCATTTGGATTACTATAGCTTTGTAGTATAGTTTGAAATCAAGGACCATGATTCCTCCAGCTCTGTTCTTTCTCAAGATTACTTTGGCTATTCAGTGTCTTTTGTGGTTTCATACAAATTTTAAGATTGTTTGTTCTATTTCTGTGAGGAATGCCATTAGAATTTTGGTAGGAATTGTATTGAATATGTAGATTGCTTTGGGTAGCATGGACGTTTTAGCAATATTAATTCTTTGAATCCATGAACACAGAATACCTTCACATTTGTTTGTGTCTTCTTCAATTTCTTTCATTGGTGTCTTATGGTTTTCAGTGTATAGTTCTTCCACCTCCTTGGTTAAATGTATTCTTATGTATTTTATTCTTTTTGATGTAATTGTAAATGGAATTGTTTTCTTAATTTTGTTTCCAATAGCTTGTTATCAGTGTATAGAAACCCAACAGATTTTTGTGTATTGATTTTGTATCCTGTAATTATACTGAATTTTTAAATTAGTTCTAACAGTTTTTTGATAGAGTCTTTAGGGTTTTCTATATATAATATCATGTCATCTGCAAATAGTGACAGTTTTCCTTTACGATTTGGATGACTTTATTTATTTTTATTGCCTAACTGATCTGGCTAGGACTTCCAGTAATATGTTGAATAAACAATGGTGAGAATTGGCATTCTTGTCTTGTTCCTGATCTTAGAAGAAAAGCTTTCAGTTTTTCACTGTTGAGTATGATATTAGCTGTGGGCTTGTCATATATGACCTTTATTATATTGAGTTATGCTTCCTCTATACGGACTTGATTGAGAGTTTTTAGAATCGTAAATGGATATTGAATTTTGTCAAATGCTTTTTCTCCATCTATTGAGATGATCACATGATTTTTATTTTTCATTGTATTAATGTGGTGTATCACCTTGATTGATTTGCTGATGTTGAACCATCCTTGCAACTTGGAATAAGTCTCACTTGATCAAGGTATATGATCCTTTTAATGTATTGTTGAATTCAGCTTGCTAACATTTTGTTGAGGATTTTTGCATCTGTGTTCTTCTGATAGTGGCCTGAAATTTTTTCTTGGGGTATCCTTGTCTGGTTTTGGTATCAGGGTAATCTTGGCCTCATAAAATGAGTTTTGAAGAGTTTCCTCTTCTTCTATTTTTTGGAAGAGTTTGGGAATTGGTATTAATTCTTCTTTGAATGTTTGGTAGAATTCACCACTGAAGCTGTCTGATTATGGATTTTTGTTCATGGGGAAGTTTGTGATTACTGATTCAACCTCCTTACTAGTAATCAGTCTTCAGATTTTCTAATTTTTATGATTCAATTTTGGAAGATCATATGTTTCTAGGCATTTATCCATATCTTCTAGATTGTCCAATTTGTTGGTGTATAGTTGTTCGTGGTAGTCTCTTATAATCTTTTGTATTTCTGTGGTATCAGTTGTGATGTCTCCTTTTTCATTTTCAACTTTATTTATTTGAGCCCTCTCTCCTTTTTTCTTCATTAGTTTAGCTGAAGGTTGGTCAACTTTGTTGGTCTTTTCAAAGAACCACTTTAGTTTCATTGATCTTTCTATTGTCTTTGCAGTCTTTGTTTCATTTATTTCCACTCTGATCTTTGTTACTTCCTTTCTTCTACTAACTTTGGGCTTCATTCTTCTTTTTCTAGTTCTTTGAGGTGAAAAGTTAGGTTGTTTATTTGAAATGTCTTGTTTCTTGAGGTAAACATGTATTGTTATGAACTTCTCACTTATATGCTTTTGCTGCATCCCATAAATTTTGGTATGTTGTATTTCCATTTTAACTAGTCTCAAGGTGTTTTTTGACTTGTCTTTTGATTTCTTTGTTGACTTATTTGTTGTTTGCAGCATTTTGTTTAATATCACATATTTGTGCATTTTCCAGTTTTCTTCTTTTAATTGATTTCTGTTTTCCTATCACTGTGGAAAAGATGCTTGATATGATTTCAGTATTGTTCAATTCATTAAGACCTGTTTTGTGGCCTAACATGATCTATCCTGGAGAATGTTACCTCTGCACTTGAGAAGAATATATAATCTGCTGCTTTTGTATGGAATGTTCTGTATATATCTGTTAAGATGATCTGACCTATGATGTTATTTAAGGCCAGTGTTTCCTTGTTGATTTTCTGACTGGATGATCTATCCATTGATGTAAATGGGTATTAAAGTCCCCTAATATTATTGTGTTGCTGTCCATTTCTTCCTTTAGGTCTGTTAATATTCACTTTATATGTTTATGTGCTCCTATGTTGGGTGCATAAATATTTTCAAATGTTATATCCTTTGGTTGTATTGACCCCTTTATCATTATATAGTGCTCTTCTTTGATTGTTATTACAGTCTTTGCTTTAAAGTCTGTTTTGTCTGATGTAATTATATAATTATAGCTAGTCAAGCTTTCTTTTGGTTTCTATTTGTGTGGGACATCTTTTTCCATTCCTTCACTTTCAGTCTGTGCATGTCCTTACATCTGAACTGAGTCTCATATAAGCAGAATTAGATGTTCTGTTTTTTTTTTTTTTTGTGGTACGTGGGCCTCTCCCTGTTGTGGCCTCTCCCATTGTGGAGCACAGGCTCTGGATGCACAGGCTCAGTGGCCATGGCTCATGGGCCCAGCCGCTCCGCGGCCTGTGGGCCTTTCCCGGACCAGGGCACGAACCCGTGTCCCCTGCATCGGCAGGCGGACTCTCAACCACTGTGCCACCAGGGAAGCCCCACTCTATGCTTTTTGATTGGAGAATTTAGTTCATTTACATTTAAGGTAATTATTGATAGATATGTACTTACTGCCATTTTGTTAATTGTTTTCTTGTAGTTCCTGTTTTTAAATTTTTCTCTTCCTCTCTTTCATTGTGGTTTGATGACTTTCTTTAGTGTTATGCTTAGAATGCTTCTCATTATCTTTTGTGTATCTACTATAGGATTTTGCTTTGTGATTACTATGAGCCTTATATGTAACTACCTATATTTTATAACAGTCTATTTAAAGTTGGTAGCAACTTAAGTTTGAATGCATTCTACATCTCTAAATTTTTACTCTCACCCCACACACAAATTTTATGTTTTTCATGTCCCATTTTACATCTTTATATCTTGTGTATCCCTTAAATAATTATTGCAGTTATAATTTTTTTTTTACCACTTTTGTCATTTAATCTTCATACTAGCTCTTTAAGTGATTAATCCACTATCTTTACCAGTGATATTTATACTTTCATATGTTTTCTTGTTGCTAATTAGCACCATTTCTTTTCAGCTTAAAGTAGTCCTTTTAACATTTCTTGTAAGTCTGGATTAGTGGTAATGAACTTCTTTAGATTTTGCTTGTCTGGAAAATGCTGTTGCTTCTTTAATTCTGAAAGATAACTTTGCTGGAAAAAGTATTCTTGGTTGGTAGCTTTTTTCTTTCAGCACTTTGACTATATCATGTCACTCTCTTCTTGCCTGAAAAATTACTGCTGAAAGATCTGCTGATATCCTTCGAGGGTTCCCTTGCATGTAACAAGTTGTTTTTCTCTTGCTGCTTTTAGGATTCTCTCTTTGTCTCTAAATTTTGACATTTAAATTATAATGTGTCTTGATGTGAGTTTCTTTGAGTTCATCTCATTTGGAACTCCCTGGGCTTCCTGGCTCAGAATGTCTGTTTCCTTCCCCAAGTTAGGGAAGTTTTCAGCCATTATTTGTTCAAATAAGTTGTCTGCCACCTTCTCGCTTTTCTTTCTGGGACCCCTATAATGCGAATGTTAGCTTGCTTGATGTTGTCCCATAAGTCCCTTAAGCTATCTTCACTTTTTTTTGATTCTTTATTCTTTTTGCTGCTCTGATTGGGTGAGTTCCACTCTCCTTTTTGAGTTCACTGGTCCTTTCCACTGGTTCATCTAGTCTGCTGTTGAACCCCTCTAGTATATGTTTTAGTTTTATTATTGTAATCTTCAGCTCCGTGACTTCTATTTGGTACTTTCTTCTATTTTCTCTTTGTTGAAGTTCTCACTGTGTTCATCCATTCTTCTCCCAAGTTCAGTGAGCATCTTTGTGACCATTACTTTGAACTCTTTATCAGGTAAATTACTTATTTCCATTTCATTAAGTTTTTTACTGAGTTTTTATCTTGTTCTTTTGTTTGGAACATATTTCTCTGTTTTATATGAAGAAACCACCTCTCCTAGTCTTGAAGGAGTGGCCTTGTGTAGGAGAAGAAACTTATCATTCAGCTGTGCCCTAGCCCTTGGTTGTCTCCCAAACCTTTGTGATTGTCTGAAAGCTTATTTTATTTTTAGTAGCTCCCAGTTTTTGAGGTTGTGCCTAGACTTTTCAGTGTTCCACAGTGAGGTATCTTGGTCAGCATCTAGATTTAGGCTGATTGGAAGCCAGACACTCAGTCAGCAGCTGTTAAAGTATGCAAAAGTATACTGTCCTGTGGGACCATAAGCATAAGCCCTGATGGCCAACCAGGCAGGTCATCTGGAGTTGTCCCCTGGACAAGAGTCATAAAAGTTGGGGCTCCAGATGAATGTATAAGTTTATTTCTGGGAGATACCAGTGCACTGTAGTGAGGCAGAGGGAGAGCAGAAGGATGACATCCCCAGACTATGTTTCCTGAGAGCCCCTTCGCAGACCTCTAGATGTGTGCCAAACCTGAATCCTGTCCCTCAGGCTGAAGCTCCAGAACAAGCAAATAGGCCTCTTTCACAAAAAGACTGGAGGTGTGTTTCAGTCTGCTGTCAGTTTTGTGCCTGGGGGTGATAGCCTGCCAAGGACTGTCTTTTCTATTGTTATAGTCCCATGGGACCCAGGAATCCCTGGACACAAGAGCCAGGCATTCAAGGGGCATCCCATGGGCAGCAGCTGCAAAAACTGGGGCACCAGATATAAATACTGAGGCACAAGATGTGAAAGAGCTTCCCTCCAAGAGATGCTGGCACTTTGGAGTGCAGCAGAGGGAGAGTACAAAGGTAGCGCCCACCTTCTGAGGTCTCTGGAAAGGTTTACAGTCAGCCTTTATATGTGTATTTAATTAGAGGCTTGCCCCTTGGGCTGCAGCTATGGTGATTAGCTAATAGGCCTCCTTCACAGAAAAACTGAGCTCCTGTGACTGTTGCTTCTTGCTGAGCCCTGATGATGGTGGCTATTTAAGAACTCTTTCTCTGTTGGTTGCAGTCTTATGGGACCTGTGACCATAAGCCCTGCTGGGCACCAGAGCAAAGCGATATAGAGGTGACCCCTGGAAGCAGCTACAAAAATCAGGATGTCAGACAAAGGTATAAATTTCTTTGGGAGATACGAGGGAGCTGGAGTGAGGTAGAGAAAGTGCAAAGATTGAATCCACCAGCCTCTGTTCCTTGAGAACACATCTGGAAGCCTCTGGAAGTGTGCCAGACCAGGGAGGCCTGCCCCTCAGGCTAAAGCTCCTGGACAAGCAAATAGGCCTCTTTCTCAGAAAGACTGGGGGTGTGTTTTAGTCTGCTGTCTGTTCAGCGCCCTGGGGCTGTAGTCTGCTAAGAACTCTCTCTCCCATTGTTACAGTCCCATGGGACTCATGAATGCAAGCCCACCTGGCCTCCAGAGTCATTCTTTGGGAGGAATATTCTTTCTGTGCCATTTTCTCACCAATATTTGGATCTTTTAGGTGTTCATGGCTATCTTCCACTCTAACTTCACTTAGAAATAAAGCTATAGTAAGCTTTTAAAATATTACTTAAATTTACATTGAAATATAAAGGTCTTTCGATAGCTAAACAATTTTTAAAAAGGAAAATAGAGTAAGAGGAATTATACTAACTGATTTGAAGACAGTGTGATGTAGGGATAGACACTAAAGACCAGTGGAACATAGTGGAATCCATGTGTATATGATTAAGTAATTTTTAGAGTACAGCACCTAAATAATTCAATGAGGGAAATGATAGTATTTTCAACTATTAGTGCTGGATGTTTTAACATGCATATGGGGAAGAATAATCTGGATCATAACTCATGCCATATATTTTAAAAACTCAAATTGGAATTTAGACTTACACTGGAAGTTAAATATATATACAATTCCTAGTAGAAAATGTATGATAATCTATGTGACCATGGGTTAAACAAAGATTTCTTATAACACACAAAAAAGCACACAATATAAAATAAATAAATAAATTGGAAAACATAAAACTTAAAAAATATTGCTTTATAAAAGACACTATCCAGAAAATAGAGCTACATGCCTTAGCTATGGAGGAAATATTTGCAAAATATATGTCTGGTATAAAATTTGTTTTTAGAATATATGAATAACTCCTACAAATCAGTAAAGAGAAAAACAACCAGTTAAAATTATAGACAAAAGATTTGAGCACATAATTCGTAAGAGAAGATGTATGAATGAAAAGATGCTCAACATTATTAGTAACTAGGGAAATGATAAACATGATAAGATACCATTACACTCCTATTAGGATAGCTAAAATAAGAAAACAAAAAAATGCTGATAATAGCAAGTTTTGGCAAGTATGCAGAGTGTTTGGAACTCTGATACACTGCTAAGTAGAATGCAAAATAGTTTAGACATTGGTAAACAGCTTGGTAGTTTTTTAACCAAGTTAAATACACACTTACCAAATGACTCAAATATCCTAGTCCTAGGTATTTACCCAAAATAAATGAAAACATACGTATATATATATATATATATATATATATTTTTTTTTTTTTTTGCGGTATGCGGGCCTCTCACTGTTGTGGCCTCTCCCGTTGCTGAGCACAGGCTCCGGACACGCAGGCTCAGCGGCCATGGCTCACGGGCCCAGCCGCTCCGCGGCATGTGGGATCTTGACAGACCAGGGCACGAACCTGTGTCCCCTGCATTGGCAGGCGGACTCTCAACCACTGCGCCACCAGGGAAGCCCCATACATATTTTTTAACAAATGTTTTATTATATTTGAATGTTTACTGCAGCTTTTTTCATGGTAACCCAAACCCGAAAACAACTCAAATGTCTATCAACTGGTTAATGGATAAACAAATTGTGGTATATCCATATCATAGACATTTATTCAGCAGTAACAATAAAACTATTGATACACGTGACAACATGGATTAATCTCAAAAGCATTATGCTGAGTGAAAGAAGCTACACATGAAAGATTACATGCTGTATTATTTTATTCATATTAAATTCTAGAAAAGGCAAACTTACAGAGACAAAAATATATATTGGTGGGTGCCAGGAGCTAGTTGTAGGAGAAGGGATTTATTGCAAATGGGCAAGAGAAAACTCTTTGGGATGAGGGAAATATTCTATATCTTGATTGTGTTGATGTTATAGAACTTTGTACGTTAGTTAACTTAAAGTTAGTGAATTTTAACAGGTTATTTTTACTTCAGGTATGTTGATTCTTAAAACGGCACTTTAACAATTGGATAAATCTTGGAACAACATGACCATTGGTCCTGTCTCCTACCTCATACAGACATTAATTTCATATGGGCCATAGTATTTAACATAAAGAGTAAGATTATAAAACTTCTAGAAGAACAAATAGAAAAAGCTCTTTGTGCCTTTGGATAGCAAAGATCTTAGGAATATAAAATACACTAAATGTAAAAGAAAACAATGTATAATTTGAGCTCACTAATATTAAAGACTTCTCACTAAAAAAACACTTTTATTAAACTGAATAGGCAAGCCACAAACTGGAGGAGATATATCTAGTAAAGGACTTGTATCAATATATAAGGAACGCCTATGAAAATTAATAATGAAAACACAAATAACTCAGTTAAAATAGTCAATGTATTTCATCAGACTCTTCATAAAAGATGATTTGCCAAAGGACAATAGCACATGACAAAGTTCTCAGCATTACTAATTATCAGGGAAATACAAGTTAAAACCACAATTTGATACCACCTCAAACCTTGTAAAATGTCTAAAGTACAAAAACAAAAAACCAAAAATCCCCAATAACTGATACTTACAAATGCTGGTGAGAATTTGCAGCTACTGGAATCCTCATATATTGCTGGTTGTCATGTGAAATATTAAAATCATGGTGGAAAACTGCTTAGTAGTTTTTTTTAAAATTTAAGCATATTCTATGATTATATTCAGAAATTTCACACTTAGGTAATTCCTGAGAGAAATAAATATATGTGAACAAACAAAAACCTGTACAAAACATTTTTAGCAGTTATATTCATAATATACTCCCATTATATTCATAATACTCCCATAATACTCCCAAATACTCCTGTCAGTAGGTGTGTTATATTCATAATACTCCTACTGATAGACAACTCAATTGTCTATCAGTAGGAGAAAAGATAAACAAATTTTGATATATTTATAAAGTGGAGTACTTCTCAGCAATATACATTAAAAAAAAAGAATGAACTGCTGGCAGATGTGGCAAAACAGATGGAACTCAGTGACATTAAGTTGAACAGAAGAAACTAGACACAAGAGAACAGCCTGTATGATTGCTTATATGATACAGTGATAAAAATGTTTATTTTTAGAAATTTTATTAGTGGGTTAATTTTTTTACTAGAATCTACATTTTTTTACTCAATTCTTTTTTCATTTTTGAATCTATTAACTTTATTAAGATATGATTGTTATTGGTCACTTTTTCCTGGACCATACTGTATATCTATTCATGCTTCTTCAATGTTCTTTTATTTCTAAAAAATTGTCTTAAATTATACCTTTAGATATTTGTCTCATATTAATGCCTCCTTTTTTGGGGGTTCCTTTTTCAGAGATGCTAATTATGTGTTTCTTCTTTTCTTTATTTCTCTAATTCCTTTAAACTCTTTGCTTATTTCCAATTTACTTAGCCTACTTAAGTGAGTCTGTTACCTAATAGGTTTCTAACATCACCAGTTCAGCTTTTTGCTGCTTCCAATTTGGCCTTTATTTTTATGTTGATTTTATTATGTACTTCACTTCTTCATTAAACTTTGCCAATTCATGTATTCATGTTTATCTTCTTTTGTTGTTTTAAAGGTCGTTCACTTGACAGATATTTATGGAATGTCTTCTACCATGTATTAGACACTTCTCTCAATTGTTGCATCTCTTCTGTGTGATCTTATTTTATAGAAGTGATCTCTCTCTCTCTTGCTCTCTTTCAAGCACATGCTCTTTCTTTACACGCACATACACACAGACACAATTTAATAGCAATGTGCTTAATTAAAATTTTTATTTAGTCTCATGATAGTATTTTTCTAGTGGTATTCTTTCATTTACTTACCTCTTTATTCTTTTATTCATTCATTGGTTTGCTCCTTCATTCATTCATTTGCTTGCATAGATCTGTGTTCTTTCCTTTTTGATTCTCATTTATCTTTGAGTAAAATGAGTTCTTCTTGGCCAGTCATTTGTTGGAGGTTTGTATGAGGGTGGAGTCAGTACTTTGTTCTAGGAATAAAGAAATCCTCCTTTTGTCATAGGGCTGAGTGTATGCCTGATTTATTTTAGACTTTTTTTCTTCTCAGCTAACGGAAATTGGCTCTTCAGTGTTGTTTTTATTTTGAATCCCACATGCGGAGACACTCTAATCTTTTCAGTGCTCAGGGCTTCCAAAGATGTTAATCTCATCCTTTAGACACTCAAATCAAGCTTCTATCCCTCTCACTTTTTGAAGCCTCTTCTTTTCAAAGCTGGCTAATGACCAACTACTTTCTCTGTTTAGTAATTACTTCTCAGTTCTTATCTTGCTTGACCTTTCTGTGTCATAAGACCATGTCCATTGTGCCTCCTCCTTAAAGCTCCTTCGTTTCTGTCACCATTGATGCCTTGTTATCAGTCTTCGTACTATTCTTCTTTCAAAATTCTACTCTTCAGCCTACTTTCGTCTTGCCATAAGAATACATTTTCTAGAGTGCAGAGCTGAACATTTCAATCCCCTATTTACATTCTTTCAAAACATTTCCCACCTCCATTTAAAGTCTTAGCATTTAGCATTACTTTAAAGATTAACATGTTCTGTCTCTTCCACATTTCTTAAGTTGTGTTTTCTATTGCTTTTCATCCTTCAGATCCTATTCTTCAGAGCCATACAAACTGGATATACTTCACCAAACATACCATAATGTTGAACATCTCCGTGATGTTGTCTTCCAGTTGGATTATTCTTCCAGCTCTTTTGCTCTGAGGAAATCCACTCATCCTTCAAAACCATGCTCCTATAAATCTATAATACTCTTATTTACATGAATCAATCCTTTTCATGTGTTTCTTCTCTACATAATGAATAATAATACTCATTATTGCCATTCAGCACTGCAGTGTCCTAGACTGTGAACTCTTTGGCAGGCAAACTGGGGATTTTCTGCTGGTAGCAGTGCCTGTCAAATAGTAGACCTATGCTATTTATTTTCTTTAAGTAAATGAATAAAGATCTCATAAGATTTAGGCTTGAGACCATTGCCTCATTTCCTGTCTGGCACTTAAAAACATGGCTACTTGATAATGAAACAGGAGAACTCACAGACAGAAATTGTAGACTTTGAAGGTAATTTTCTCCTATTCAGTATTACTTAATATAGTCCTAGATTTAACATGATTAATGAATGATAATGGTAGTTGTTTTATTATCATCTTGGCAAAGATAAAAAAGAAAATAACAATACTATCTCAAATTATCTATAATTCCCTAAGAAGGAAGACGTGTGTAACCTTTGCATTCTGTCATTCTGTGTTTGAAGTTCATATTTTTACAAAAATTTGATCTGTATTTTCATCATACACACACACACACACACACACACACACACACACACACACACACACACAAAACCTGTAAAACAGAGGGAAGGCCAAAAGACTTTTTTTTTTTTTTTTTAACATCTTTATTGGGGTATAATTGCCTTACAATGGTGTGTTAGTTTCTGCTTTATAACAGAGTGAGTCAGTTATACATATATATATGTTCCCATATCTCTTCCCTCTTTGTCTCCCTCCCTCCCACCCTCCCTATCCCACCCCTCCAGACAGCCACAAAGAACCGAGCCGGTTTCCCTGTGCCATGCGGCTGCTTCCCACTGGCTATCTACCTTACGTTTGTTAGTATATATATGTCCATGTCTCTCTCTCGCCCTAACACACCTCACCCTTCCCCCTCCCCATATCCTCAAGTCTGTTCTCCAGTAGGTCTCTGTCTTTATTCCTGTTTTACCCCTAGGTTCTTCATAACATTTTTTTTTCTTAAATTCCATATATATGTGTTAGCATACGGTATTTGTCCTTCTCTTTCTGACTTACTTCACTCCGTATGACAGACTCTAGATCTATCCACCTCATTACAAATAGCTCAATTTCGTTTCTTTTTATGGCTGAGTAATATTCCATTGTATATATGTGCCACATCTTCTTTATCCATTCATCCGACGGCGGGCACTTAGGTTGTTTCCATCTCCGGGCTATTGTAAATAGAGCTGCAATGAACATTTTGGTACATGACTCTTTCTGAATTCTGGTTTCCTCAGGGTATATACCTAGTAGTGCGATTTGTGACCCAGATGATGTTATTTAGCTTTATGATAGAAGAGAGAAATAGGTACCGCTTCTTATGCATTAAATACTGAGGAATAGTGTTCTATATTACATTCATGGTTGTGTAATAATTTTTCAGTATTGTTATTTCCCACAATCATCTATGAATGGACTATAGTTTAAAGGACTTGGGATTAATGCCATTTCAGACACTATATTATTTCCTCATCTTATGATTTGCCCTTTTGTAATGTTTGTAGTATTTACCTTGTCAGATTCATCTTGACTCTGCTCAGATCCCTGGAGACTGTCTTTCCCCTGTGAAGCAGTTGTTACATTCTCTTGATAATAAAATTCAGGCATAAATAACTCTAAAGCACAGTTATATAAGGTCGTGTTATTTCAGTTGTGTTTTTTAAAAGGAAAGAAGTTGAAAGAGGGCATCTTTGTGGTGAGGTGTCAAGAGATAAGACTTAACTGAAATGTTTTGATGGGATTGTGATTCAACAAACCACTTAATGAGGACCTATTACATGCAAGACCCTGCTAGGCATTGCTTACTATTTCATTTAATCCTCAAAATAACCCTGTGAGATAGGAGGCATTCCGCCTGTTTTTACAAGGAAGAACACAGTCTCAGAGAGGTCACTCAAATTGCTAACATCCCACAGTTAGTACTTGATAGAGTTGGAATCTCAACCTAGAATTGTCTGAATCCAGTTTCAGAGAGCTTTCCTTTATACAACTGCTGGCTTGCATTGAATGTAGTTTATATTGGAGAATCTACAAATGCCTATAACTAAAACCGGAAATCTTACTGCTTCTGTCATTCTAAAGCATGCAACATTTTAACCACATTTAATATTTATTATATGATTGCAGCCATATCAAAAATAGACGCAGCAAATTGTTTTTCACCAGTAGACGTACAGGATTAGAAGAATCAAATGACTTAATAAAGATTCCATAGTCACTAATTTGGGCTCTTACTGGTAGCTAAAGATCAGTGAGAGGATGTCTTGTTTTGTTTTGAATGAACTGCTCTCCTTCACCTTCCTGATAAAATTTTACTTATCCTACAAGAGCATGGTTCAGATGTATCTTTGTGATTCCTTTCCTGGTCCTCCTAGGCAGTCTTATATAACCTTCCTGTATGCTGTTGCCACCCCTATAGTTACATCAATTGTCCATTTCCACTCTGCTACTCTACTTAGACTGTACAGTCCTTGAAGACAGAGCTCATGCCTTTTCATCTATGTATTTTCAGGGCCTATACAGTACATGGCCCTCAGTAGTACTCAGTGAATGATTTTCAGATAAATGAATGAATAAAAGAGTACCCGAGTACATGCATATATGAATTCATAAATGAATTGCTTTGTGCTGAAGTCTCTTGTGTGTGTGCTTTAGCATGCTCTTTAATGTATAAAGTTTTGCTAAAACAAAAACAAACAAAAACAGACAAAACCCTTTAATTTAGAGGTAGCAAATGTAAGCACTGAAGGAGAACCAAATCCAGGTTACTGGAATTTTTGTCCTCCTTGTGCCGTCATTAGGTGAATGACAAATCAGCTTTTATAGGGTCTATATTTCATCTGTAAAATGAGGGAATCCCATATGGCAAATGTTACAGAGATGGCACTTGAATAAATAAACTTTGAAAAACACTGCTCTAAGGAACTAATGGGGGAGGGGTGTTATAGGCAGTTCTGGTTTTCAAACTTTTCTAACTGGCAGAACTTCTTGTCAAATAAAATCTTCCATAGAGCCCCAGAATATAAAATAGGTAAAAATTGAGATTTTGTGGCTGCCAAGCATCTTTGTCTTCTAATACCTGCTCAGTCTGTTCACTCATCGCTTATATATCAGATATATTAGGTACTTGTCAAATTCATGAGTGAGTCCATTCTTAGGGTGAGGTCTAATTTTGCACCTTTAAAAATAAACACAGAAATTATAGTTTCTGAATATGAAGATATTTAAAGACCAATAAAAATATTTCCATATATTCCTTTATATTCTATCAAAATAATGTTATACAACATTCTGGTATTGCCATATTAGTTTCAGCCTTCTGTTTTTGAGAAATTTCCTCTTTTTTTCATATGTTCACCTCAATCTGGACCCCCAGACTTTTAGTAGGGCTGGGACAGACTGTTTGGCCCAAAACTGGGTGTCTGCTTCTAAATAGGTGGTAGTCATTGCCAGAATTAATATCCCATTAATTCAGTTAAGCCAGTAAATGGCACACCATTAATTCATTTGAGGTCCTCAGAAGGTTCCTCACATTTTTTGCATCTTTCTCCTAGGAAATCTGTAATGATGTAGTATTTATATTTCTGAGAAAGGAGCACACTGAAATTGTGTGTGCTTGCTTGCTTAAAATAATAATGAAGTTTGTTATTTCAGTCCTCTTCCCAAGAAAAGAAGACTTTTAACACTGATGATGAGCATGTGGGGTTTTTGAGCCTAAGAAGACTTTGACCAAAATCTTATCTATTCTCCCACATGTTCCATGAAACATATTTGAAAAGCATTATACTGGTGGACAATTTTAAAAAGCCTAAAGACATAGCACTTGTGAATGAACATTAAGAGTCTTCTGCATGAACTTAAAATTATTTTAGGTATTGAAGCAGAGACCTAATTTAGAAGAAGAAAATACTTGTGAATTCTTGCTCAAGCATAGGAGAAAGCAGAGGCAAATTATTATGCCATTTTAGCTGTTTTAGATCTACAGTTGTTTCATAGTCCAGGTTTTTCAATTTGATGTAAATTTGTATGAGATTACATAAAGGAGTAGCTTTTCATAGGCTCCATACGTTCTGCAAACTACAATGCAAAATTACGCATTCTTACAAATAAATATATAATTATGATGAATAGTATGAATAAGAAAAAAGTAATGATGTGATAAGGCCCCGTGACAGGTAGGGGAAGTCAGTAAAGTATTTTTTGAAGAAATGACCCGTAAGCTGAAGGCTGAGGAATGAGTTCACCAGGCAAAATGGAGAGATTATTACAGCGCAGGAACAGTCCTGTGGCAAGGAAGGCATGTTGGGCAAACCCTAAATGCAGTTTGGTTAAAGATAAATGAGTTAAAGGGGACAGTGATGTGGGGTAAGGTGGGGAAGCGAGTAGAAGCCAACATAGGAAGTTGAGGCTGAAAAGGCAAGCTGGGACCGAATCTGTAGGGACTGGTATGTCACATGAAGGGTTTTGGCTTATCCTAAATGTAACGGGAAGCCATGAGGGATGTACAGCAGGGAAGTATATAAGGAACTTTGCATTTTCAAAAGATCATTCTGAATAGATAGAGGAGGAGCAGAGGGCTTCTTTCTTTGTCCCTTAGTTACAGTACCTGTAAAAGGACTGGAACCTCTTCTATGAAGCTTTCCTTGATGATTTTTACCCATAGAGGTGGCCTTCACTAATTTGTTCGCCTAATGAACCCATTGTTGTTCCTGTTACAGCACTTAATCACTCTGCTCTGTGAACCTGATGCGTGCCAAGGAGGCATAAGTATTGCAGAATGAAAAACTGTTGATTCATCTCTCTGAAGACTAGGCAGTGGACATTTTAAGGTTGAGGATTATGTCATATTCATCTTGTATTACTCACAGCATCTAGCAAGTCTCTGTCACACACTGGGTTCTCAATGGTTTTTGTTGCTTCTCTTGGGAAACTGAAGGAAAAGAAGTGTCATTATTTATTTTGGGTGGAAATGGGAATTTTGGATCATAGATGCAATTTAATTTGTTATACTATCATTGAAATTTGGTAACATTAATTGGGGTCTTAGAGCAGCTGTAATAGGTTTGTGAAAGTTACTAAGTAGATATGAAGGTGGAATTAAAATTTTTCAATTTGAGCCTGAGCACATACCCCACAAATACTTAAGGGAACTGAAGATCCTTCATCCATACTGGCCCTTTATATTTGTTTGTAGACCTTCTATGGTTCACTTCAGGAGGTAGTAAAAATTCCTCATGCTTCCTAAATCTTCCTGATCACATCATCACTTTGGTACAATGATAACTCTGAGATGGAAACCCTCAGATGTTGAGAGAGCTCACAATATCAAATTGTTCATTGATCTGAATATACGGCTTGAATATGTCATTTGAATATAGGGCTTCTTTGTTCTTTCCCTCTTAGTTAAGAGGCTGAAAAAACAAAGCAGTTTATATAATGTCTTATGGCACTTTAAACTATAAAAAATTAATCAGTGTACCAGTTACTTTTTTTAGAGTAGGAAAAATAATTCAACACTTAAAAAATTTTCCATTTAGACTGTTTTTATTGGCGAGAAACTCATTAATAAACCCATTGAGGCATTACAGTATTTATACTAGTAGAAACATGGGAATAGTTTGTCACTTTCTCTCTGTTCTGTGGTTGTCAGGAATTGACATTCATCCAAACAAATTGTACGGTAAGAATTATTTCTTTCTTGTCAACATGTGTATTGATTTCAAGTTTGTGTTCTATTAGTAAGTTACAAGGAACACATTTTATAGTAGAAATTGGTTTTAAGTGGTTGTTTAGGAGACATGTTTTACTCAGAGCAGAATTTAGCCTAGCTACTTTGCAGTCTGACAACTATTAAAAGAATGCCATTATTTCTTTGTTACTTATAATTCTCTCAGGCTAAGCTAATGGTTTAAGTTCATATTAATTTTTAATACTTCTCAATTCTTATCTCAGAAGCCCTTGATGCTTATTGCCTAATTAAACAAACATTTTTCTCTCCCAGAAATGCCATATCTAAATGTTGGGTGCTTATAGTCTTAAGAAATTTTACATAAAACATGTCTTTTTGTATTACATACACTTTTTTTTTTTTTAATCACTTGTTCTTTGCTCTCCATTATTTGCATCCCATTACAGGAGTTTTTGGGAGGAAGCACATTTGTCTCTCCTTTTTATCTCCCCATCAGTCAAATCCAAAATCAGCTCTAACTGGGCACAGTAGCCCTGAGTTTCTGAAAGTGTGATGAGACCAGTAGATGTAAACTCCAGGGAGGACTTTATATTTTCTGTATTGACTTCTGGACATGTTTATCCATTTGCTGAGTCTAGAGAGTTGGTTTTATGGTTTGTGTTTACTTATGCTAGTTTCCTGGAATTTCATTAGATTCATAAAGTTTGTGGAAAATTATACCACAACCCTTTTACAAGACCCAGAGGGAGGTTGATAGCTCTGCTAGGCAGCTGTGGGGCTGTGAATGCGGATAGCACGTCACACTCCTCTTTGGCCAGCATTTCTTCCTTCCAGTCATACTACATTAGATCTTAGCCCCTAACAGAAAACGCTTATCTTCTTGAATTAGACTTTATGCTATTTATTTTAAAAGGTTAATATCCACTGGTCTAGTAAAGAGGTTCTTAGACATTTGTACTTTATGAATCAGTGAAATTTCCAGAGAACTAGAGGAATGACATAGAAATTGCTGATGTCTAATTTTCTCAATTGAGGCCATTAAGAAACGGAAGAAAGAAATGCTCATGCCGCATTACATTATCATCATCTCAAAAATGGACATTTTCACATCTGAAAGAATGATGAGTAGGACTTTTCCTGTTTAAAAAAATGAGGGCTGTAACCCTAAACGGAGGACCAAGAGCCATCCAAATATCCCACATTCTCCAAGGAGAGCTGTATATAAAAGTGCTCGGGCAGCTCCCTCTGAGAGGGAGCCAGATGGGTTCTGACACCAGTCATCACCCCAGCAACCTTCCAGTCCTCATATAAACTGACTCTGGGTAGGGGGAGGATGGTATGTGAAGAGGTGTTGGGGAGGTGAATTGTTGGCCTACTGAAGATGAAGAACCACTTCTAGAGATTGGGGGTGCTATCAGTAAAAAGAAGGTTAGATTCTATATACTTTAGGGAAACAAAAGGGATGCAATATAATAAATTGATTACATAAATATGAATAATGAAAGTGAAAACAGGCCAGCCAGGTAACCCAAAGATTAGTGAAGCAGCTACCATTCCTAGTGCTGAGGGAGAAAGGGAAGGTAGTATTATGAGAGTCTAGCAGTAGAAAGGAGGGGTCACCACCTTAGGAGCTGGAACCACCAAGGGGTGGCTCTGGAGCTAGTGAGCAGACATCTGATGGGGTATTTTATGGCTGTTTCTGGGTCTGCCTGGAGGGAGGGCCAGTGTTGTTTATGCTTCTGATAAAAGGAAGAGAGTCCCTTCTCTCCAACTCTCTTCCACTTTCCTCCTCACGATTCCTGTTGTCAGCACTTAAAGGAAGCCAGCTGGGAAGAGAATTTGTGAAATACAGTTTGCAGTGTCTCAACCCCAGCGTCACAGAGCAGAGTAACTGAATGGTTGGCTTTGGTCTGAAAGACAATGATAAAAAAACTGACACAGTGTCTCATTTCTCCATCGATCATTTATGCAGAAGAATTTCTGATTGGTTCTTTATGTCCCCTTGAGCAAGGGAAAGGGGAAATGGAGAGAGAGAGCAGGGCAGAGAGAAGGGATGGCAGCAAAGAAGCTTAACCTTCGCCACTTGGGGTAACAAGGATGCTTGAGCTTATTCTGGATAAGTACATTGTGGATTGAGCCATCTTGTCATTACTTTAATCAGAAGAATAGACTTGCTCAAGGGAACCTTACCAACAAGAGTTTCAGTGTGTACCAGTGGGGATGGGAGCTGAGGAGATGAGAAAAGTTATTTATTTTTCCCAGTGAAAGCTCCTACTTACCCCTAAGAAGAAAGCCAGCATTTGGACACCTGCCTTAGAGAGGGCATCAATATACAGTCTCTTTTTGTCAGAGAAGCAATGACACTTAACAGAGGACTGCAATTAAATGCCCAGTTACATAAGAAGACTTTCCTTTTCATTAACTCTTCCACTCTGCTGAAGTGTGGAAACAGCTAGAACCTAAAGAAAAGAGGAGGGAGGAGGAATAAAAGAGTAGACTATTCCTTCTGGCCATTCCAAGTCCTACACACCGGCCACCAAGTGGCCCCACAGATCCTGGCCGCTGAGCAGAGAAAAGGGAAGGAGATGGGATTTAAAGCAGTTATAAGTTATGGACTCAATTTGAGCTGCTGTTAAGGAAGGGGAAAGAGATTTAACATTGCAGATGGAAAACAGTTATTAGAGAAAACTTAAAACATGTGCAGAATGTTCAATAAATCAATTATACCAAAAACAAAATGAAACTTTTTTGAACATCATCTCAGAATAAAGGGCAATCTTTAAACTGGAAAAAACAACTTTCCTAAAAACTCAAAGTATTACCCTTATTTTTTTCATCTCTTCAGGGTTTGGTCATTTCATCATGGTTTATATCCATAATGTAGGATTTTAGAATGATTATCATTATTCATTGAACTTTCTGTCAATCAGGGATTACTAGTACTGATAACTGAAACCTGCCGAAGGAGAAATTTACACTATAGCTATAGCAGTCAGTCAGGGTCTTTTTCCTCATTTTAGCTTTTATATCTCTGTGGAGAAAGAGGGAAATACATAATTATATGAAGAATACTGTAGTCTTAGAAAATAAAAGAATGTTGTGAAAGATGAATATAAGTTTAAAAACTTAGAAAAGTTTAAAAACTTAAACTTATATTAAGTTTAAAAACTTATAAGTTTAATATAAGTTTAAACTTAATATAAGTTTAAGTGGTGAAAGATAAAACCACAGGAAAACTATTCATATATGCCAGAAATGGAATTTATAGTCAGCATACTCATAACTTACTCATAGCTTTGAAATTCTTAGAAACACTTTGTTTTAATGAACCAAATGGCATTCTATGTATTGAGAAGCAAATTTTGCTAATGGAAGAATAATCCCAAATCAAGAGAGCCTGACTTCTTCTCTTGTTTACATTTGCCTTAAATTTTAGGTGCTTAAAAACGTCAGTATCTTTTAAAAATTACTGCTTTTTGTCCTTACATGATTAGGGAGCATGATTCCAGAAAACCGATCAACTTAACTTGTATTCCAGTATCAGAAAAATAAATAAAAATCACTTCGTTCACTTCTACCTTGAAAAGATGTGAATAAGACCCAATCAGCTGCATAGTGATTGGTTAAGAGACTTGGCCTTAGAAATAAAGTTCTAGTCTGAACCAGCAGAGTGTGTGACTTTGTGCGTATTTTATTACTGTTCCGAGACTTGATTCCCTCACCTGTTGTGATAATTGTGCCCACCTTATTTGGTTGGCTGTTCTAATGAGACATAATTGAACTCTTATATGTATATTATAAACTGGTACAAGATAATTTTTCCATCCATGTTAGCCTAAACGAAAGGCAACTGACACTAGCAATCAGCAATAACATGGCATATATAATCTCTATTCTTCTATTTCATAATATTATAACACAATATATTATAATGTTAAATTATATTGTATACTATTATATAACAACAGTATAATACAATAATATAACAATGTAATATTAAACATGTTATAACATTTCTCTGAATTCCAAAACAGAATCACCATTGCCACCCACGAGTGATGACATAAAACTATTTCTGCCTCACAAAAGCAATTTGAGATAATGCCTGCTGACCTTCTTTTCTAAAAGCCATAAAACCATTCTAGAACTCCAACTAAATTTTACTTATTCATTCTCTAACAGTTATT
Organism: Lipotes vexillifer; assembly: GCF_000442215.2. Classification (NCBI taxonomy): domain Eukaryota; kingdom Metazoa; phylum Chordata; class Mammalia; order Artiodactyla; family Lipotidae; genus Lipotes; species Lipotes vexillifer. The sequence continues at coordinate 1,723,627 of NW_006787464.1, forward strand.
TATTGAGACCCTGCTTGTGTCAGTCACTGTAAGAGGTACTGAGGGAGGATATTTTAAAATTGCCCTCTGGCTTTGTAAACTTTTTGGAGCAAATCTGTTATCAGTCAGGGTCCCAGCAGGAAACGGATTGCACTCCCACAGAGAGTGAAAGAGAATTTAATGTAGGTATTATTTACAAAAGGTGTGGACAGGGTTGAGGATAACCACAAAGGCATGATGCAGCACCATGAGGCTAGCAACAGTGGAAAGTTGCTACCAGCCTTGTGTCTGAAGGGTCAAGTGGAGACATAGTTAATGGAACCCAGGGAAACCTATCTTCTTTGAGAGGGGTGACTGCAGGAGCTGTGATCTAGAGTAGAGGGCTTTCGCCACTATTACACTCTAGCCAGCAGGGAGGAACCTTTCTTGCCTCCTGTCTTCCAGCTGCACTTCCCAGGAGCCAGAGGGCTAGAGAGCCGATGGACTCAGTCTGTGAGGACCAGCCTCCTAGGGCACAGCCAGGATGGAGAAGGTGTGGAGTGGATCTTGAGGGGCAAACGTAAACTATCTAGAAAACAATCTCTCCTCTCTTTTATTTGGTTTTATCGGATTGGCCAAAAAGTTCGTTCGGGGTTTCATACCATCTTAAAGAAAACCCGAACGAACTTTTTGGCCAACCCAATATATAATGGGTGCTGGGTTTTATTTCTGAATGTAAAAGTAATATATTTTATTTTTATTTTTTTTGGTGGTACACGGGTCTCTCACTGTTGTAGCCTCTCCCGTTGCGGAGCACAGTCTCCAGACGCGCAGGCTCAGCGGCCATGGCTCACGGGCCTAGCTGCTCAGCGGCATGTGGGATCTTCCCGGACCGGGGCACGAACCCGTGTCCTCTGCATAGGCAGGCAGACTCTCAACCACTGCGCCACCAGGGAAGCCCAAAGTAATATATTTTAAATGTAGAACATTTGGAAAACTTCCTTGTAACTTGAGATATTGCTTTTTCCTAGCCAGGACATGCTCCCAGTTGGAGGCACATGAGTTTATCCAGTCATCTCTCACACTCAAAGTGTTTTAAAACATAAGTTTATTTTCATGGCTAAGACCTCACAAAAATACTGTTGCATGCCCCAAATCTACTGATGTTACCCTGGAACATGTCTTTCTGCCTGCCATAAATTTCCTTAGCATGGCATCTTCCTGCATGTGTCACACCCTTAGTACATTAAATTCTTTCCCATATTTTTGCACACCATATACTTTTCTATTATCTCCACTAAACAAATTCTACTTATTATTTAAGGCTAAAAAGAAACGTCATTTCCTTCCCAAAGTCTTCCCTGAAACCTAAGCATTTTAACATTTAATTATATTCTTTGATTCACTCATTGTACAAACATATTTGAGAACCTACTCTGTACCAAGTGCACATTTAATATATATGTCTTCCCTGCCAGACTAGACCTAAAATTTGTGAGGGCTGGGTTTGCATTGAGCTTCATCTGGATCCTAGAATGCCTTGTTCATGTCTAAGAAGCTATAGCTAAGGTCCTACTCTTCATTTCTGCTGGGGAGACTTGATCCTTGTTTCTCCCCGCTGAAGGCAGCCTAGAGATTTCTACTCCAGTTGTGTTGTTTTATCCTATTTTTAAGTGCATTTCCTGCCGAGCAAAATGGATCATATTTTTGGCTCAGAAAAGAATATATCACAAAAATTTGGAAAATATGAAAAAGAAAGAAAAACCTCCAATAACTCTTATATAGTGTTCACTGTTTTAATTTTACACAGCTTCTTTAATAATTTTCTATGCTCATATTTTTACAGAATTATACTGATTGGGGATATCTAATCCCATATCCTGCATTTAAAACTTACATCTTTTAATCTTGCTTTTTCTTTGCTTAGGAGTATAAACATTTTTTTTCAGGTTCGGCCTTATAGAGGCACTCAAGACTGAACATAACAGATAAAATGTCTGTTATTTGTTGACTTTTGTTAAGTTTCAAGCAGCCTTTGAGTAAAAAGCTCTAAAATTCTGCCTATTCCTCTTTGGTCAGTGTTAGAGGAGTTCAGTAATTGTAATCATTCCTTGGTGTATGCTGAGGAAATTCTTTTCCTTGGCATATTGAATTGAACACCTGAAAGGCCTGTGGGGTTCTCTCCCTAGAAGACTTATAAAGGCAAAGTTTCTCCCTCCCCCTACTCTCTTATCCACTCTGTCAGTTTCACTGCCAACTCCTGCATAATGTCATCAAATTATGTGTTAGAAATTCAACCCTGGTTTCCTGGGTGATGGGACAATGCCACTACTTAGTATTCCTAGTCACATAGCTACAATTGCATCACGTTCTTAATCTATATATATCTTCATGTTCGAGAAGCAGACTTTTCAAATCAGGCATGTATTAAGAATTTTAAATGTACAGAGTGAGAAAACATAGAAGCTTCTTAAGCTCAGCATCGATGCAGGCCATTTTTGATGTTAAGATCTTGAGAATCCGCCATGTGGACAAACGCTTCTTGGATTCAATGGTTTCTATACTGTACCTTTTCCAGTTCAATTCTGAAAACTCAGAATTCTTCATATTCTCTTTTAGACTATTGTATGTCTGAACTTTAAACTTGGGCCTGTTTTAATAGCCTGAGTTTTCATAAACCAGTGACTCTTTTTCCTCTGGAGCTGGCACAAGTGGGGTGCTTCCTTAAATTTTGGTAACGTTTTTGAGGTTCTTTGTTGCTAAAGTGGCTTCCAGTGATCTACACAAAACAAATGTCATGAACTGCAGTGTCTCTGCTTCAGAATGGCCAAGTTTGTGTGATTTAAACCAGGGAATACTAGCTCTTTCTAACTATTGGTTGCTAAAATTCTCTGTGATGAATACTTGCCTATGTACTTATACGTGTAAGAGGTTTAAACTGATGGTACCATTGAAATTAAGATTTTTTTTTGGTCATGCATATTTTTGTATTGGTTTTCTTTCTTTTCCTTTGACAATAGTATCAATGGATCATATTCATTAAATTCTAAATCTGCCATGTTTTAACTGTGTTACCTTGGACCAATTATTTTTCTGATCCTCTGTTCTCTCATTAGAAAAAATAGATGAAAATAATCTCACAGATTGTTATGGGGATCAAATGAAATATTATATGGGAAAGTACTTTGTACGTTTAAAGCCCTTCACTAATACATATTATTTCTGTATTCTTAAGGATCATTGATTATTTGGGAGCCTAATTGTTATCCTCTATTCTTTTTCTCTCCTCTCAAATATCTTTGCACTGATGTCTTGGATTTTTGCATTTTGTGAACCTCTTTCCTTACATGTTAGATTTAATTGGCTTAGTAAATTGTGATATTTACTTATACATGTGCATTGTGTACATTCAGATGTTAGTGTGGAGAATACAAATAAGCTACGTATTTGTATTTAAGGATACCGAACTGTTCTTTTTTTTGTGTGTCTTGTTTTCCCCTGCAGGTCTTAAAAATTGTCAGCAAAGCTGCACTGAATAACAGACACCCTAAAAGGGGCTGCTGTTCCCCTTTATAATGAAGAAAAGCAGGAGTGTGATGACGGTGACGGCCGATGATGTAAGTTCCAAAAGTCAGAGTTGCCGATTCCACCCACTCTTTGCTCAATAAAGAAGTCACTCCATAATTCTGTTCCAAGGGCAGGCAAGGTTGTCTAATAGTACCACTCTGCCTCTAGGTGCTTCTGTGACCTGGACATTGCCAGCCCTTGGACCCAGCACTCTTCATGCTAGGCAGCAGGCACACTGCCCTCTCTGCAGCTTGGAAATGGGCTCAGTTTGAGCTTTGTGATTTTCATTTACAAAACCACCAATCTGTGGAAATTTTGCTTTTCACCCTGTTTGCATTTCTTTCTTTCTTTTTTTTTTTTTTCCACTACGCAGGCATCTCACTGTTGTGGCCTCTCCCGTTGCGGAGCACAGGCTCCGGACGCTCAGGCTCAGTGGCCATGGGTCACGGGCCCAGCTGCTCCGCGGCATGTGGGATCCTCCCGGACCGGGGCACGAACCCGTGTCCCCTGCATCGGCAGGCGGACTCTCAACCACTGCGCCACCAGGGAAGCCCCTGTTTGCATTTCTTGATGACTTTCTTGCACACTTTTATCCAAGTTCAGGTGATCCTTGAGTCATCTCCTATGGTGGGGTCTTTGACAGCTGTTTGAAACCCATCCTCTAGGACTTGGCTCAAGTGTGGGCCTCAGACCAGCAGCACTAGCGTCACCTGTGTATTTATTAGAAATGCAGAATTTCAGAACCATCCCTCAGACCTAAAGTTCAGAATTTATTCCCAAGGTGATTACATATGTACATTATGTACATATGTAAATTTCCATTTTCACTAAACAAATTCTACTTATTATTTAAGGCTAAAAAGAAACCGCATTTCCTTCCCAAAGCTTTCCTTGAAACCTAAGGATTTCAACATTTAATTATATTCTTTGATTTACTCATTTTACAAATAGTTTTGTGAACCTACTATGTACCAAGTGCATTTTTAATATATGTAAGTCCCAGGCTGACTACATATGTACATTATATTTGAGAAGCTCTGCTCTGGGTCATTTGAAGAAGTCTGTAGACTCATCATTTTTAATAGCTTTGCCTCTTGGTCAGCTGATATTATCTTTTTTGCTTTCAATTGACCAGTCCCCCATTAGTGTGTTTTTAATTGTCCAGCGTTTACTTAGCTTCTATTTGTAATTGAGCCAAAAATTATATGCCACTAATCAGATGTGCAGAAGGAAGGAAGGGAGGGAGGAAGGAAAAAGAAGTCATTTTCCTTGCTGTCTGTAATAGCTCATCTTGTTAAACTTCTGTTTCACAGATGGGGGAGGGGCTGGGAGGAACTTGAACTTGGTAATTAATCATGTAAACTGGTATCTTTTGAGTAAATGCCCAGTTTATGAGTATTTCTCCAAGTTCTTACTCCTTCCCTTCCATGTAGGAAAACATTAATTGACGTTATAGTCACAGGTGTGTGGTATTGTCCTTGTCTTGTATTTCCACTGGTTCTTACTGTTGTCCTATTGAGGAATAGCTCATTTCCCCAGATATTTGGTTGTCAGTCTCTGCCCTCGATCCAGTGTGCTTAGTAAGGCACATGGTAGGTATAACAGGTGATGAGTGCTCTCAGCCTGAGCAGGGGTCCTTCTCAGCTCACTGTAAATTTGACTTTCTCCCCTGCTGCCTGGGCTCTTCACCTAACCTTTCAGTGGAGCTCTGATTGTTTAAAAGATTCAGCTTTGCTTTCTGTGCAGCCCTTACCTTTGGGCTGCTCACCCCATGAACCCTTGGTCCCTTTACCTTATGCTGCAGAAAACCCCTTGAAGAGCAAGCTGAGGCTAATTCTCAGTTTCCTTCTCTGTCGCTATCTGGGTTTGTAAGAACTTCTAGGACTCGCAAATGCAGAGTGAGACTTAGTTGTGCCATCAGGCTCTTGCCCACCGAAGCACACTCCTTTGCCATTGCCGTTTCTACTCTTTTGTGTTGAGACACTTGGTTAGTGATTTAGTCTCATTGCCTGTGCCATATTTCCTTTTCTTCTTTCCCCCTTCCCTGCTCCTTGACCACCAGGGAACTGCCCTTAAGTCATATTCTAAGTCCTCAGTACCAGTGGTAAAAAGCTGTGTTCAGACCTTCATGCTCTGGTTAGGATATCTAAGGGGAAACTTCTGGAATTTGGAAATAACTGTTTTTCTTAAAAAAAAAAAAAAAAAAAGCTTGGGGTTGTCCCATAATACTATTTGTATACTGTGTGCTCCAGATTCTATTTCTTTGGAAGAATAAAACTAAACAATGCATCCTGTCTATAAAGGATGATCAATGATTTTTTTCCTTTTCATTCTATCATTGCAGTAATAATCCTAATCCTCTCTGAGGTAATGATTACCACAATCAAAAGACAGGGAAGTTTGCATAGAAGAATGCACAAAAAAGAAAAGCACATTTGAAGAATACTAACCCCACCTGGACTGGTGGGGTTAGTATTATTACCTAGATTTGCACTGTCCGACATGGTAGCCACTAGCCACACGTGACTATTAAGCACTAGTACGGATGGGGAGGTGCTGTAAATGTGAAATACATCTTGGATTTTGATTACATAATAGTACAAATAGAAAAGAATGTAAAATATGTTATTAATAATTTTTGATATAGATTACATGTTGAAATGACAATATTTTGGATATACTAAGCTAAGTAAAATAATACTATTAAAAGTAATTTCACCTGTTTCCTTTTTTTTTACTTTTTTAATGTGACTACTAGAATATTTAAAATTATACATTTGGCTCCCATTTGTGGCTTGTACTTTATTTTTGGTGGACAGTCACAACTTAAAACTTTTCACCATGCACCTCAACCTTTCCAGTATAGTACAGAAGATCATATCAAATGTTACACACAGTATCTCTTCCCTTACAACAAAAGCAAGTTGGCAGATATCATATTTTTTCATACCACACTTTGAAGAAAGGTTCACCCTTAAGTCAAGGATATTTTATTATATTCTCATTATTTCAGCTCAACAAACAGTTACTCAGCAATTTAAATATTCACCTAATATTAATTTAGCACCTATTATACACGCCACACTGGTTAGGTTCTAGGGATTAGAGTCCTTGTCCCTTTGTTGCTTATATTCTAGAGGGGAGGGCATACATCAATCAATAAATTATAAAATAATCCCAGCTATGTTAAGAGCTGTGGAGAAAAATGAAGTTGGTCAGGGGGCAAAAAATGGTTGGACGGTGACAATAGGTGTTCATAGAAGGATAACATGAAGAGAGGAAATATGGACAGTGAGGACATATAAGCATTGAGGGAGTGAGCCCTGTGAAGACCTGGGGGAAGAGTTTCTGGCAAAGGGAACAGTGTGATTTCCAAAAGTAACATTCAAATTAATGTTTTTTTCCCCCAAATCTTTGATCTGATGAGTGGTGTAGTTGGCCAGTATCATGCTGGTTAAAACAGGAAAATAAGTCCAAGATCACCAATTCAGTAGTTTAGAATTGACTGGATTAGATTTTGCCTTTGAGGATGTTAGCAAATTTGGGGCAGTAATTATGAGTATGAATTAGAAAGTTTGAGGTAATTATGAATAACTCAACTTAGGTTAATGAGTGCTTGCATAACAACGTTACTGTTTTTAGTATTTATCTTAATTTCTAAAAAGCTATTCCATTAAGCTCTTTTGTGGCAATGCATTTGCACATTAACTGAGGTCTTTTGAAACAAATTCTTCAAAGAATGGCTACAAATCTGTAAATTTAAGCTTGTTCGCAAGTCAGTATGGGATATATTTTGTGATCGGTGTGACTTTGTTACTTTTCAAATAACAAGTACCAAATAAATACCCATTTAGTTTATTCACTGCAAGTAAACCTGGTTGGTAATATTTCCATTTCTAAAAGGAAAAATATCCAATAACTTTATTATAAGACTATTGTGGTTGGTGGTTTAACTAAGTGACATCCTCATTTCTGTTCTTTGGTACAGTGTTTCTTGTATAGGTGGTAAAGTACATGCTTTACCACCTATACAGGAAACACTGCTGTGCTTTCCAGATAATCAGTACTTTCTTTACATGCATATTTGGAACAAACAGAGTTATAAAAGTTCTGACTTTTAGTTTGTTCTTGAATCTCTTTAGGAAGACTGTCTCCCCTAAGACTTCCTGTCTCCTCAACTAGTCTCTAAGTCTTTTGAGAAAGAAACTTACATATACTATGCTTTCTCCTCAGCCTCTTATTTCTAACACATACACATGCGCGCGCGCACACACACACACACACACACACACACACACACACACACATAAGTGCTAGGCTTACAGTAGATTTAATATAACCAGTTACTAAATAGTAAAACACTGGCCACATTCCAGAATATTTCAAACTCTGGAAAACTGTAAATTGTTTTGTCTCCTTCCTGTTACTGAATTGTGGTTCTACTGAATTTTAAATAAGTGGTATTCCAAAACCATAAGTCAAGCACAAAAAATATGATGATATCCCATTTCCAGGTGGAGAGAGTGGGGCCCCTGAAAATTGTCAGGTCTATTCATGCCCAGGTTTTCATCATGAAAATGTGGTTTTGCATGGATGAGATAAGCATAATCACTAGAATACAGGTTCTGTCTCTTTTTGCTGTTGTATCCTTTCTTAAGTAGCACAGAGCAAGACTTTAATAGGTGTGCAGAAAATATTTGTTGAATGAACCCAGCTAGACCCTTAAACTTGAGTTAATTATCCTTTTATGAACTAGTATAGGGATGGGTGGAGGAGCGGTGGGCGGAGAACTTTAGTTTGTTTAAACCTCAGGCCGTCTAGTCCCAGGCTCTCCTGTCTATTCTGAAGGGCTAGTAGGAAGTACCTGTCTTTTTAGGGCTACAGAATGACTTCCAGGTGAGAGACCTTGGCCTGGTGTTAGGACTTCTATTATTGCTTAAGATATGAGTGGAGAGTGATAGTTACAACTTTTAAACTCCAAGTTGCTATCAGTGACTACTTGCATTGCTGTAACATTTCTCGTCTTTAAGCCAGTATGAATGGTGACGCAGGCAGAGGTTCTTTTGGGGCTTCCACTCCCCACAGTACCAGGAACCAGAGTCACCGAGAGATATAGGAAGAATGAATAACTCTTATTATTGGTTATAATACAATGCCTCTATCTTCTCACAAGTATTTCATTCATGTCAGCATTAGGGCATATATTGAACACATGGCAGTTCAATTCGGGACCAGATAAAGTATATTCTTCTTTTTCTGAGCTCTTGTATGTTTGACCAGGAAAAAAAAAACCCACCCCCAAATCCCCTCAACTCTGGGGAGACCTTTTATAAGAATAGGAAAAGTCAGTTACACAGTTACCCACAATTATGAGTATCTTGCTGGCCTGAGATAGAAAATATATTTACTTTAAAACATTGAACAAGAAATGTTATAATTTAGCTAGTATAGTTTGTTCCCGTGTTGCAGAATGATAACACTGATGTCCAAAATATATTTTCTATGAAAAGCTTTCATTTTAGCAAGTTAAAAAAGGGAAAGAAAAAAAGAGTAATTTAAAAAACAGAAAGAAAATAAAAAGCCCTGCAATCCACATGCTTCCAACTGGAAGATATTATCAACAGTCCTGAAGATCACCAAGACTATGCAACTGATGTGTTTAAAATTTGAGAATTAGCCCCTTGTGCCTACGAATTTTCTCTTAAACTTTTGACATCAGTGTTCGATTCTGATTGTGAGATAATGAATCAGGACTTTATGAGTGACAGCTTGATCATTTAGCTGTTTTACTCCATCGTGCATCATTTTAAACATTTGAATTTCATTTTCTTTTTCTCTTTTTTATTTCCCTGTGGTTCCTCTAGAATGTTAAAGATTATTTTGAATGCAACTTGAGTAAATCCTACAGTTCTTCTAGTAACACACTTGGGATCGACCTCTGGAGAGGGAGAAGGTGTTGCTCAGGAAGCTTGCAGTTGCCACCACTGTCCCAAAGACAGAGTGGAAGGGCAAGGACTCCTGAGGGAGATGGCATTTCCAGACCGACCACGCTTCCTTTGATGACACTTCCAAGCATTGCTATTACAACTGTAAGCCAGGAGTGGTGAGTAGCCCCCAACTTAAATGTCAGTTCTAAGTTTTATTTTTCAGTTACTCCCGGTACAATTTCTTGTTATTAAAATGTTAGTTATCTGTAGAGTAACTAAGGCTTTTGACATTTTGAGAATTTGTTTCCCTTTGGGTAGCAAAATGAGGAGTGGAGGTATCTCCTACCTCTTAAGATTGGAAGGGGCCTACTGAGGAAGGAATGAGATGCATTTTTATTAATGACAAGGAAAGCAAAATTACTGCCTATGATCTTTTTTAAAAAAAACTATTGGTGTATGTCAATGTGATGTTTTAATTTAGATAAGCAAAATTATATGAGTGCCTAGAGGAAGTAAAACATATATATTATATAGATGAATGACAGGAGATATTACTGTACTCAAAATATAATTATTCTTAGCTTCTTTTTATTATAATCCCACTTTACTAATTTCAGTTTGTGGTTATCTAGAAAATAAAACACTTCATTATAAATCAAAAAAGGAATGAAGATTGTACCATGAGAGATGCTTGGACTGTTTTGCAGAGTCTATGTTTGTGAAACAGGCTATTTTAATCTAGTGTTGAAACGTTAATTGAATACGTATAATTTATAACTGTGGTTAAAATTGTGCCATGATATTTCTTCAAATATGTGTTTTTAATCACATATTTCGTTTTTAGCACTTTCTCTGGTTTTTCTTTTTGCTCTACATAATTTCCAAATATTTTCCAAGAACAGTCTGCTTACATAACGTGGAGTCTTATTAAAAAGAAAAATATTTTCTCTATTTTTTATGTAATTTTAAATTATAATAATATGGTGCTTTAAAAATCACTTTTCATTTAACTCATTTGTTAAGGAGAAAAACTAAATATATTAAATCACTGTGCAATATTATCACAGTAAATCCTTAAAATATGTGGTTTTTATGGTGTGCTGTATACCCTTGCCACATGCTGAATTGTACAGTGCTGATGAGTAGTCCATTATATGCTCATTGAATGATGCAGGAAAGCTTTTAGTTGGTGGTAATCAAATACACTAAGAATTAGATCACTGAGACTTCAGCTATCACAGTTATTAGCCTGAAATGGTTCATCATGCTGTATGTGATAGAGAAGCATGTGAACATGTCGTAGGGGGAATGGGTTAAAAATTTGAAAAGCACTGACTAACATCTGCTCCTCAGCTGAATTAACATTAGAATAGTCATAACCAATCATTGAGCACTAAAACGGGCATATTGCTTCTGCATTGCTTACTCAGTCACATAACTTATGTGTTTAGTCTTGGTTTGCTTCTGCATGATGGCAGATTTGGAGTTCAGAAGATTTCCACAGATTCATTTTTCAGCAAGTTGGCACTGGTGCAGTATTACCAGTTGTTACAGTATTGAAATGCTTCCATACCAGTTGGTAAATACATGCTTTCTTGAGCTCTCTGATTGCCCTTATTACTATTCCAGACGCTTCCCCAGGAGCAAATTCCTTACAAACCAACAACTAAAGAGGTGATGACTGGCACAGCAGGAGTCCATTTTTGTTGGGTGTTGGTGTTTTATCTGTTAGAATAACACGCCAGATAAAATGTACCTTGCAATGTTAGAGTACCTTGCAATGCTGGAGTTCATTTTACTCAAAGACCCTTTGGGAGTTGCAGAATTGTTCCTTCCTTAGAAGTATCGAATCCAGACTCTGAAATGTGGGGCACACTTGTCTACCTTTCTAAATTGAATATATTCATCTGTACAAAGAGAGTAATTGTACTCACCTCATAGGCTATTGTAAGGATTAAATATGGTAATATCTCCAAAATACCTAGTTTAGTAAAAAGCACATGTTAGGCAATCAACAAACATTAGTTTCTCTTCTCTTGATCATTATCCATTAAAGCCTTTTGAAAATTAGAAACCATGTTTCAAGTATCACTAGCCTCATGCTGAGTGAAATGGAAGATTTAGCCATTATCCAGTTTGTCATGCAGTCAGCCAACACCACATATTAGTAATTCATTCAAAATATGTCCGGTTTTTTTTTAAGTTACCTGGATAGTTTTTAAAGTGTGAGAGTATTCAGTCATTGACTCCAAATTTATTTTTAAGTATAAGCAACTAAAAGCATTTCAATACATCCCTTAAAAATGCTTCCTTTGCAATATTGATGAATACTGGTGGACTTGCTGGCAGAGGAATCTAATTGAAAAATCATTTGAATAGAAGTGAGGAAGTAGGGTTCCAGATACCATCATTGCCATCAACTTGATGAAAGGTCCTAGAGGTAAGGGGTGCAGCCTACAATCGTGTGTGAGAAAGAATTATTCTCACTACTTGGAACACGGAGAATGTGGAATCAATCTCCAGGTCTAGACGAGGGGTCAATAAGCTTTTTCTGCCAGTTAGTAAATATTTTTGGCTTTGTGGGCTTTATAGTCTCTGTTGCCACTATTCAACACTGCCATTGTAGTGTGAACATGGCCGTAGACAGTACATAAATGAATGTGTAGCTCAGCTCCAGTGAAACTTTACTTGCATAAACAGGCAGCAAGCTAGATTTTGCCTGCCAGTCAGTTTGATGACTCCTATTCTAGACTAGTAAAAATCTCTAGGATATGACTACTGCTCTGATAATTGCTTTGACAGTTGTAACTGGGTGAAACCGACCTTGAGTTCCTGGTTGGTGTTCTAAATATGTCAAAAGTCTGGGAATATGTGCTGCAGATCAAGTATTTAAAGCCAGTAAAGGAATTTGAGTGAGAACAAATGAAAGTTACTGCCCAAGGTATATAAAGTTAAATAGAAAAACATTGATATAAATTTAGCCCTTGTTTGGAGAGAGTATATTGGTGAAGGGAGGTGGCCATCACTGCAGGCAAAAGGCCTGGAATAGAAGGACAATGGTTTGATTTACTATGGAGAAAGAAAGAGTGAGGACCTGAGTCCAGTTGGGTGGACTTCCATCTTGCTACCTTTTGGATGAGTTTCTTTATCCTACAAAAACTCAAATGAATAAACTGTGGAGATGATACAGCTTTTCAGAGTTGTGTGAGAAAGAAAATGTAATATATGTAGCACTTAGTGGTTATTTTGATGTTATTGTTATTATTGTTATTTTATTGTTATACCCGGACTGAATAGCCAGAATTATGCATTTTCTATTATTGGGGGTTCTGGAGGAACTTCACCACCTGAGTTATTGGAACCATCTTGGAAATATGATGGAAGAAGAAGTCAGGTATGAAAACAAGATGTTATCCTCATTACTGATAAAGTTAATATTGGAATATGTACTCTGTGTCTGTCGGCAAGTAGGCTGCTAACGCTGTACACCGTAATCATACAGACTTACCACCCAGTAATAGGAGGTGCTGGGCCTGTGCAGGCAGCCCTCGTCCTCAGAGGGAGAATCTACCTCTATGAAATTTGAAAATGGTGGAGTTGTAGAATCATGCCCCGGTGAGACAGTAGGAAGGAAGGACTGAGTTGTGCATGTCTACTTTCTCCTTCTGGAAAGACCAGTGCAGATTAAATTACTCCTTCTTTCCAGGGAAGACTTGAGTAAAAAGGCAGAAGGAGGTTAGGAATGCTAAGCTGGTGGCATCCCTGACACTTGGAAGACACATCAAAAAGTGGGAAAAATACATTCTTCCTGACATTCCCCAACTTTTTCCCCCCTCTTTTCACCTTTAGTCTGGGGTCGCACTTGGGATGTGGCCAATGCCAATCCTCTGTTGGTCTTCACTTTTTGAATAATTAAAGCAGTTTATTGATCTACCAAATTTATCAAAGCAATGTCACCACAACCAAGTTAGGAAAATAAGCCAGTACTCAGCCTTGAATGTCTACAGTTAATCTATAATTTTAACTTTCCTCCATGAGGATCTTTTAACTCTTTAACCCCTTCTAGCCCTTCCCTGTTTACAGTTTTTAATTATCTGTATATTTTAACCCCCAAATACACTAGCTCTCTGTCTGGGATCACTTGCGTTTTTGCTTGAAGTAAGTCCTTTAGAATTTATTCTTATTTTTTGGTTTGTTTCTCTGAAAATGTCCTTATTTTGCTGCCATTCTTGAAAGTGTTTTCTTTTTCATTATGTAGCAGTTTCTTTGTATCAACACTTTACCCCTTGCCTTTTGGCTTCCATTACTGTTGTTGGGAAAATGGCTGTAAGTCTAATTGTTTTTCTGTGTAAATAATCTGCATTTTTTGGGGGGTGGGGTGGGCTCTTGATTTCTGAATTCCATCTTTGATGTAACTAGGGGTGGATTTCCTTTTATTTATCCTATATGAGATTTACTGGACTTCTCAAATATGTCGGTTGGTATCTTTCTCATCAGATCTGGAATATTCTTTGTTATTATCTCTTCAGATATTTTCTCTGCCAGTCTTTTGCTCCTCTGCTATTGGACTTATGATTAAATGTATTTTGAATCTACTTCTTTATCTTCCATTTCTTTTAATGTCTTTCATGTATATGTAATTAAAAATTGTGTCTTTCTGGGCTGTATTCTGGTAATTGCTTTTGGTCTGCCTTCTGGTTTGCTAATTCTCTTTTCAACTATGTTAAATTTGCTGTTAAACCTATTATATTGAGTATTTCAATTTTGATTATTGTATTTTCTGTTTTTAAAGTTTGTATTCATTTAGTTTTTAAATATGTGAGGTAATTTTATGTAGTTTTCTTTTCCCTACATGTGTTAGTTATCTATTGCTGTATAACGAATAATCCCCGAATTTAATGGCTTAAAGTAACAAACATTTGTTATCTTATATTTTCTGTGGGTCAGGAATCTAGTTGTGGCCTAGCTGGGTGCCTCTGACTGGGTCCCTCACAAGGCCAAAGTCAAGTTATTAGCCAGTGTTACAATCATTTCAGTGGTTGACTGGGTGGGAGGGATCTGCTTCCAAGCTCACTCACACGGTTTTTGACAGGTTCACCTCCTTGCTGACTGATGACTGGAAACATCAGTTTTTTGCTATATGGGCCTCTCCATTGTGCTACTCATGACATGACAGTTTGCTTTTTATGGAGCAAGGGTTTTTGATAGAGAAAGACGGACCAATAGAAGGTGAGCAAGAGAGAAGTCAAAATCTTTTTAGTGACATCCCATCACTTTTACAAATTCCGTTCATTAGATCTAGCCTACACCCAAGGGGAGGAACTGTGCAAGGGCCTGAATATGAGGAGGTGGGCATCATTGGGGACAAATTTAGAGGTTGCCTACCACATTGCAGATGTTTTCAAGCTTTTAAAAATTTCTTTAAATATAGCAAGAGTAAGGAGAAATAGACAAATCCACTATTATACTTGTAGACTTCAACACTGCAGAAAATTGATAGACCAAACAGGGAGAAATCATTACAGATATATTTGATGTGAACAGCACTATCAATCAACTTGATTTAAGTGAAGTTTTTTAGAATACTTCATCCAACAACAACAGAGTATACATTCTTCTCAAGCTTGCATTGAATGTTCACCAAGATACATCTATCACACACACCTTAACAAATTTAAAAGAGTAAAAATCATATAAAGTATGTTCTCAGACCACAGTGGAATTAAATAAGAAACCAGTAACAGAAAGATAACTGGAAAGTCCCAACTATTCAGAGATTAAAAAACCAACTGTAAATAACAGACCAAATGGGCCAAAGAGAAATCTCAAGAGAAAATTAAAAATATTTTGAACTAAGTGAAAATAAAATTTACTATTATTTATGGGATGCAGCAAAAGCAGTGCTTAGAGAGAAATTTATATCTATACCTATATATATGTCTATATATCTATTTCTGTCTATCTCTATATAGAGATATATTTGACAAGAACAAAAAACTAAATCAGTACTTCTTCTATCTTAGAAAACCATAAAGAAAAGGAGTAACTTAAGACCCGAGCAAGCAGAAGAAAATCAATAATTAAATTAGAGCAAAAATCAGTGCAATTGAAAACAGGAAAACAGTAGAGAAAGTCAGTGGAACCAAAAGATGGTTCTTTGAAAAGATCAATACACTGATAAACCTCTGGCCAGGCTCACCAAGAAAAAGAAGAAAAGACATAAATTACCACTTTAAGAAATGAGAGAACATCACTATTGATTCCCTGGAGATGAAAATAATAATAAAGGACTACTGTGAACAACTCTATACCCGTATATTTGAAAATTTAGATGAAATGGACTAATTCTTTGAAAGACTCAAAAGTACCAAAACTCACAGAGGGGAAATAGACAACATGAAAGGTCTGTATCTATTAAAGACATTGAATAGAAAATTATTAACCTACCAAGAAAAAGAAAGCTCTAGGCCTAGATGGTTTTCTTACAAATTTTACCAGACACTTAAAACAGGAATGATACCAACTCTCCACAGTCTGTTCCAGAAAACTGAAGTAGATGGAACACTTCCCAACTCATTCTATGAGGCCAGTGTTGCCCTAACACCCAAGCCAGACAAAGACATTATAAGAAAGGAAAACTGCAATATCTCTCATGAACATAATAGATACAAAAGTCCTCAAAAAATTTAGCAAATAAACTTCAACAATATTTAAAAATAATTATACCCTATGGCCGAGTGGGGTTTATTCCAGGTATGCAAGGCTGGTTCAACATTTTAAGGTCAGTCAATGCAATCTACCACACCAATAGATGAAGAACAATCATATAATCTTATCAGTTGATGCAGAGAAAGAATTTGGTAATATACAACACCCATTCATGGTAAAAACTCTCAGCAAACTAAAAATAAAGGAGAATTGCCTCAACTTGAAGACCTCTACAAAAAACCTATAGCTAATATACTTAATGGTCAGAAGCTAGATCCTTTCGTTTAAGATTGGGACCAAAGTAAGGGTGTTCTGTCTGACCAGTCCTATTCAGCATTACATTGGAAGTCCTAGCTAGTGCAATAAGCAAAGGAAAGGAAATAAAAGGCATACAATGTGGAAAGGAAGAAATAAAACAGTTTCTGTTTGCAGATGACATGAATGTCTATGCAGAAAATCCCAAAGAATTGGCAAATAAAACTTCTGAAACTAATAAATGAGTAGAGCAAGGTTGCAGATTACAAGGTTAATATATAAAATTCATTACTTCCCTATACATTGGAAATGAACAATTAGAATTTGAAATAAATATTATAATAATATTATTTATAACTTCATGAAAACAGAAAGAGGAACATTTAGATATAAATTAAAAATATGTACAGGATATGTATTCAGAAAACTATGAAATTCTGATTAAAAACCAAAGGAATTCTAAATAAATAGATATATGATGGTCATGGATTAAAAGATTCAAAATTGTTAGGGTGTAATTCTTCCTAACTTGATCTATAGATTCAATGCAATTCCAGTCAAAATTCCAGCAAGCTATTTTATAGGTATTGAAAAACTGATCCTAAACTTTGTATAAAAGACAAAAGATCTGGAATAGCCAACACAATAAATACTGAAGAAGAAAAAAGATGGAAGAGTCACACTACCTGATTTTGACTTAATATAAAGCTACAGTCATCAAGATAGCTTTATATTGGCAAAAGAATAGTGGCATAGATGAATGGAACAGAATAGAGAGTTCAGCAGTAGACCAATAAAATACAGTCAACCGATCTCTGATAAAGGAGTAAAGGCATTTCAGCTGAGAAGCCATAATCTTCCAACAAATTGTGCTGGAAAAAATAGCCATTCATATAAAAAAATTAATAATAATCTAGACAGAAGCCTTATATATTTCACCAAAATTAACTCAAAATGATCATAGACCTGAATGTAAAATGCAAAACTACACAACTCCTAGAAGATAACGTAGAGAAAACCTAGGTGACCTTGGATTTGGCCATGAGTTTTTGATAAAACACCAAAAAAAAACACCCCATGGTCTATGAAAGAAAAAATAATGATATGTTGGACTTCATTAAAATTAAAAATTTCTGCTCTGTGAAAGGCACTGTTAAAAGAATGAAAAGACAAGCCACAGATTGGGAGAAAAGATTTGCAAAACACATATCTGATAATAAACTTGTATCTAAAATATACAAGAAACATAAAAAATTCAACAATAAGAATACAAATAACCCAGTTAGAAAATGGGCATATGATCTGAAGAGACAGCAAATCAAAGAAAATATACATATGGCAAACAAGCATTTGAAAATATGTACAACATCATTTGCCATTAGAGAATTGTCAATTAAAACAATGAGATGCCATTACACAGTTATTAGAATGGCCAAAATCCCCCCCACAAAAAAAAAAACAAAAACAATTGCTGGCAAGAATGTAGAGCAAGAGCTCTCATTCATTGCTGGTGGAAGTGCAAAATGGCACAGGCCCTTTGGAATACAGTTTGGCAGTTTCTTACAAAGCTAAACATAGTGTTATCATATGATCTGGCAATCATGCTCCTAGATATTTACTTGACTGATTTAAAAACGTACATTGTCACAGAAACCCGCACAAACATATTTATAACAAATCTATTAAAAATCACCAAAAGCTGGAAGCAATAAAGATATGCTTTAATAGGTGAATTGATAAATTGAGGTACATAAATACAGTGCAACATTAATGATGAAAAGAAATAATCCGTCAAACCACAAAAAGACATGGTTGACTCTTAAATGCATGTTGCTAAGTGAAAGAATCAAGTATGAAAAGGCAACATACGTATGACTCCACTTATATGGCATTCTAGAAAAAAGCAAAACTATAGAGATGGTACAAGATCAATGGTTGCCCGGGGCTCAGGAGAGAGTGTTGAAAAAAATGAATGAATCTTTAAAACCCACAGCTGTAGTGAGAAATGTAGATGTAGACAAATTAATATAATACAGTATATTTAGTTCTAGAATAAGAATACAGGTGAGGAGCAATGAATTCTTCCTTGGAGGGGAGAAGCAACAGTGAAAGCTGTTATTTGTCCTTGACTTGAAGCTGAGCAAGCATATATCTGCTGGACAGAAGTAGAAGTAACATTTCAGATGCAGGAAATAGCATGGACAAGACCATGACTCCTTGAGACAAAGTGACATATTCAAGGAATGCAAGTATTCATAGGGCATGTAGGGTATGTGAGATGGTGTGGGTGAAGATGTGGCTTAAGTAAAAGGCGGGAAATCTGAGTTTGAAAAGGTGGGTAGACGTCAGAATGTGAAGGATCTTACACTTTTGCCTTTATCCAAATTAATAAATTGAAGCCATTGGATTTTTAAAATAAATTGAATGTAGATCTGTAAGGTAATAAGATAATGAGAGACAATGTAGAGGCTGTTTGGAAAGAGAAAGGCTGAAGGTTGAAAATCTAGAGAGGAAGATTTCAGAGCGAGGTGGATGATGGATGCTGAGGGATTTGAACAGGCAGTAAGTGTGGGAATGAGAAGGAGGAGGAAAACTGAACAACACTGGGGTTGAATGGATGGGAAGTGGTGCGCAGTTGAATGTGGATTAGGAGCAAGGAGAAACCATGAACATGCGGCAGTTTCTTGTTCAGCTGGATGCATGGAAGTGCCATGAACAAGGACAAAAAATGAGGGGTTAAGGTATAAAGGGAAAGATGGTGGGTTTAGTTTTGAATAGTGTGAGTTTCAGGTACTTTAAACATGTCACTAAGTGGATATTGTCTGGGAGCCGTTAAAAATGTGTGTGTGTGTGAATATCATAGTTTGGAGATCATAGGTGTACAGGTGGTAATGAGATAATGGAATGAATGAGATTACCCAGACCAAGTATGCAGAGATTAGTCAATATCAATTTTGTCTTGAACTAAGGATATAGCCCTAAGGAATAATAATAACATGGGGTCAAATAAAGGGGAAAGAAGAGCAGGGAGAAGGCAGAACATGAACAGAGAAATAGGAGAATTAGAATAGAGAATTATTAGAAAAGGACAGAAGTTAGGCCATAGGGAAGGTTTGGTCAGCAAAAACAGAAGTTGCACAGAGTACAGGTAAGATGAGGAGGGAGAAAAGGCCTTCGGATAATTCACTTTAGTGGACATTGGTAACACTAGTGGAAGTCTTAGTAGAATCACGGAATCAGACTGCATGGGATTGAGAGTGAACCAGGGAGGCAGAGGGATGCAGAGAAATGCACAGCAACGCATAGGTCCTGTGCTAGTTCTGTTGGGCAGGTACGTATGTTCTTTTGTATATCAGATACTATATTAAAAGTGATACTAGAGGACAAAATACAACTTTAAAAAAGCAAAAATTAGAGCCGAGGAGGAAAGGATAGCAATAAAATATTACTCGTTCAAGTTTTTTGTTAGTGAAAAGAGTGAGAATGGAAGCTGATTGGGGTAGACAAGATTATGGAAAAGGGTTATAGTGTGGAGACATTTTTATCTATGCTGAACAGAAGGAACTGGTAGATGGGGAGAGATTGAAGATAAGAGAGATGGGCAATAATTAATATAGAATATAGTAGGAGTAGCACAAGGAAAGATAAACTTTAGACAAGATTAGAAATATCTTCTTTTGAGACATGTAAATCCAATGCAGAAAAGAATGAATATATTGGAAATGACAAGGAGAGAAATAGGAGAACCTTATTTCCAAAGGTAGAGATCAGTGGTCGTCAAATATTACAGTGGTTCAGAATCACTTGGACAATTTATTGAAAAAGTTGGTTCAACTTATCGCTGAACCCCAACCCTAGAGGTGGGAGTCTGAGATAGGGCTGGGGATCTGTAGTTCTGATAAGTTCCTAGGTGAAACTTGTGGAACTGACCTGGGGACCACAGTTTGAGGACTCTGGCCTAGATTTTCTCAGAAGTAGGAGGTTAAGTCATCTGCTGAGAATAAGGGGGTGCCGACCCTCTACTGTCCTTTCAACCAAAGGCATACATTGTTCCAGATCACCAAGCATGTGTTTCTGTCTGGGGGCATTTCTTTTTTCTGTGCCATGCCAGCTGACCTGTGGTGGGACTGAACTCTCATGTGTGAGATAACAGTACGGCTCTAAGAATGCTCTCATCTTAATGATGCAATAGAACTGTTGTCAGCTGCATTTTCAGTTGAATAGGAAGAGCTCAGAGATAAAGTAGTCAGGGAATCTTGTTTCAGGGTTTTCCTAATGGTGCACTTTTTCATAAGAAACAGTTCTGGCTTCTCCTTTGTTATTCCCTCAAAGAAGATTATAAATATCAGTTTGCTTGTCTCCCACCTCTTTCTCCCTGAGGGTTGTGCTTTGCTTCTCTAAATGTTTCATTTGTGAACATGGTGATTCTATTTGGGCATCTATTAACTTAGGTGTGATGTCCTTAATGTTCGCTGTCCCAACTTTCACCTACACTGGGGAGAGTGGTGTCAGTTGCCCTGTTGCTGTCTGGAAGGCTGGGAGCAATTTCAGCTGTTCTCATTATCACGGAAGGGAAATGCGGTCAGTCCGCTGAGGTGGTGGTTCAGAAACATGGGCTATGCTTTATTGCTCCCACAATCTGTAACAAGTTTACAGTCTGATGAGGTTTTCAATAAAAATATCTTACGCTTTGGGGTTGCCTCTCAACTACAGAGCCTAAGGCCCTGTTTTAAAGATCAGAATACCCACAGATGCTGTGCACAGATGCCATAGATTCAACAAAAGCTGGTGTGAAGATGGGAAATGGATGGCACATCTGTTTAGCTCCCACCAGGCTTTACCACCCACTGAAATCTTTTGGCTACAGAAACTGCATTTGTGACTTGTGCATCAGGCATTGCAACCTACAAGTCAGCAATTCACAAAGTTCCCCCTGGATTCCCCCTGTCAGGTAGGTATGTGAGATAATAGACAGTGGATATTTAAAACCATGCATCATCCACTCCATACCTTGTTGCTTATATATTCTCAATAAGGTCAAAATTGTATTAGAATATTAGGATATATATTAGGATATATATTATATAGAAGGTACTTAGGATAGGATCTGGTCTATATGATTATAATAATTGGTATAATACTTTAATATTGGTATTAAATATAATACCAATAATATAATATTATGCAATAATATAATAATATAATATAATAATGTAATGTTGGTGTAATATAGATAATATTCTCACTATAATACATTATAGTATATAAGGCCCTTTACAGCTCCTATTTTATTTAAATTTAACTCCCACAACCACCTCGCAAGGTGGGCACTTTTTCCTTAAGGTAAAACAAAAATAAAAATGACTTCAACCTAAGTATGATTATGGGCATGAAAGGTTTCATAATAGAGAAAGACTCCATTTTTGATGATTGGTGGCTGACAGCTTTCAACTCTCCGCCTCTCCCCTTTCCTTTTTGCCCCACATCTAGGAAGGATAAGTAAATCTGCACACTCCTTCCCTTGGTGCCTGTGAGCATTTCAGAAGATGCAAAACTCTGCTCTCTCTGGGAATCCTCATCCTGGCCCTACCCCCCACCCCTTAATCATAATAAAACCCTAAGCCACCTTCCACCTCCCTCTCAACTTTGTTTCACCTTAGGCGGAACCTGAGACCTTCTCCTTGGGGAATCCTTTTGCTGTTTATTATATGAGTAGTAAACTAATTTCATATCTATTTAGTCCTATGTGTCGTTTATCCTGACATCCGTAAATTCCTGGGCACGGGCTGCCCAGTATCCTGCAGGGGATGTTAGGTGCCCGGATAAAACAGGTTTCTTAGTTTTAAATAAGCTAATAGTGCTTTATTCCTTCAGATATGTGGTCATTTCAGACAACAAAAATAATGAAAAAATATTGTGGTTAACTCAGGGCTAAGAACTGAAAGATGAACAGGACATGGTCTCTGTCCTTATCGTCAGTAGTTATAGTCTCATAGAAGAGGCAGACATGTAAATTAAAAAACTACAAAATTATGTCATGTGTAGTATTTACAGGGTACTATGGGAATGCAGGAGAGTGAATGGCTGTGAATCTTCCTGGATTGAACAACACGTGTGTAAAGTCATAAAAGCATGAAAGAGGATGGCATGTTGAAGGAACTGTATTCATATTTATTTGGCTGTAGAACAGGGTGAGTGTGGTGAGATGCAGCTGGCAAGGGCCTTGAAGGCTCTGCTCGTACATTGGATCTTATCTTAAGGACATTGCTGAGCTACTGGAGCTACTGGAGCGCTTTAAGAAATGGAATCAAAGAAGAATGTTTTTATTTTAAATAGTTCACTTTGATGGTAGTGTGGAAGATAGATTGGTATTGAGATACAAAGATAATTTAGACTTGCTTTAGTCCAAGTGAGCAGTGATAATGGCTGCTGAGTCAGGACAAAGGCAAGGAAAATGGTCAGAGGAGGACATATTTGTGCCAGACACTGTTCTAGGACCTGAGATACAATGGGATGTAATGGAGAAATCTCTGTTTTTATGAAGTTTACATTCTAAAGGGGTACGTAGGAGAGAACCCCTAATGTCCACCCTTTCCTTCTAACAGTTAGAAAACTTTAGAATTGTAACTGAGCACAAGGCTCCCCAGAAAATAGATGGTTCTTTTTGGCCTTTCTTGCAGCTTCCTTTTAGTCTAGCTAGAACCTAGTTACACTAGATTCTGGCCAGGTCATGCCCTTGAAATCAAAGGGCATCCTTTTCCTTCCATTCTCCCCCTTTCTATGGGCAGGAATGAGTATGCAGTGGTGAGGTTGCTTGCACTTTGTGGCCAAGGTTAACACCACGGGCCTGATGGAGCTGCAAAACTGAAGGGCCCTGAGTATGTGACAACTTCATAGGGAGTCACCACACCACACTGGGTTTTAATATGAAGTAAATACAGTTCTATTGTTGTTTTTTGCTTCTCTCTGATACGGCATCTGAACCTGTATCATAAGTAATATTGGGAGAGACATACACTTGTAGTGGAGGTTTACATAAAGGGGATGCCCAGATCATGAATCTTACAAAGGCAGTCATCTAAAAGTAAAACTAAGTTATATAAGTATGTTGTATGCAGTTGGATCTGTTATGCTTAATATATTATTCAAAATAACTACTAGCTGTAATTTGCATGCAAGGAAGAGGTTTACAGAATGCCCAAGCCAGTTAGTTGGTTGTTCTTCAGACAAGAAAGACCCACTTATACAAAGTACTTACATCTGAGTATGCCAGCCAATGTGATGAGAGCTGAATATCCCTTCATTATGTCTTCTTATTGTCTGAGGTACTTACTAATCCAATCTTAAGTAAAATGGTTAGTTAGTTGATAAAGGCATGAGTCTGTTCATTGAGGTGCAAGCTGATTACAGTAGTGATTACAATAATTAACAGAAAACTATAGACTGAAATAATGTGATGAAGGAAATAACCAGGGTGATGTGATGGAGTAACTATGAGCTGAGCAAAGGAATGGTACTTAGATAAGGTAGCTATGAAAGACCTCTGAGAGGAGATGATATTTGATTGATACCTAAATGATAGAAAGCAGTTAATCTATTCAAAAAGTGGTGGTGAGGGGGCGCAGGCTCTTAATAGGCAGAGGGAATAGAAATATAAAAGCCCTGGGATGGGAAAGAGCCTAGTATATTTGAATAGGAGACCGGAGACCAGTGTGGCTGGAGCACAGAAAACAAGGGGGAGGAAGGAAGTTGGGATTTGAGAGGCAGGGAGCAGTTAGATCACCTGGTTACTTGTAGGCTATAGTAAGGAGTTTTGTTTTATTCTATAAGCAATGAGAAGCCATTGCAATGTTTTAAAAACATGACAGGATCTGACTTTAAAAGAATAGTGTTTTGGGTACAGGTACAATGAATTGCAGGGTCAAAGTGGAAGCAGGGACTAGTGCAGAAAAGTGATTTGAAACAGGATGATTCCAGAGGAGCTGGAGAGAAGTGAAAGGATTTAATGGCTGTTTAGATGTATATTGATAGGGCTTGCTAAAGGGAATGCATGTAGAGGTCTGGTGGGGGAGGAAGGCATCAACCAATCCTATGCTTTTTGCTTGAGCAGCTGGGTTGATAGTGGTGCCATTTGTTGAAATTAGAAACACCTGGGGAAAGACTTTGGTGGGTATAAACCAAAAGACCCATTTTGGACAAGTCAAGGATGAAGGTGGCGATGGTTTGTGGCCATAGGCAGTTGGAGGTATGTGGGTCTGTAGGAGAGTTAGAAATTTGATAAGTCACCAGAATGAATATAGCATTAATACTTTAAAGCTTCATTTGGTTTATAAATACCTCAAATAAACTAAAAGTACAGAAAATAATTCAACAAATACCCACCATCTATTGCTATAGCTGCTATCCAGATTTAACAGATGTTGACACTTTGCCTTTTTGTGCTTCAGTCCTTTTAAAAACACGATGTTGCAGATAAAGGAGTGAGAGCATTCTTAAAGATGCTGGGAAGACAGTGGCTTAAATGCATCTCAGTTCTCATTCACTCTGAACTCTTCCTCTTCTGCCAGTAGACAGGTCCTGGAGGATAAGAAAGAAACCTCAGATTCTTTCATCAACCTTGCCAAAGATAGGACAGGATTTTCTCCCTTCTGGCAAGGGGAGAGCCTGGAAATTGGCAGTGAAGAGTCCCAGAATGAGGATGAGCATGCCCGCATCCTGCGACAGCTTAGCCCTCAGAAACTCGTGATCTCACACAAATTTACATGCAGAGGAATATATCTAATATTCTACTTCTGGATTCCTAAACACTGAGAAGTAACCTAACCAGTTGCTGGGTCCTTTCTACCTTTTAGGTTGGGAGAGCATGAAGAGGCCAAAGCAAGAATGTGAGAGAGGTTTCCTCCTGTTGTCTCGACATGATACCAGTGAGGTACCAACCCCCACACTACTGAATTATAAGAATGGAGGTTGGCAACACTGCTACTGCTTAATGAACCCCATCACCTTAAGCCCCCAGGATAAGACCAGGAAAAATATCAATGCAACTAAGGGCATTAAGTTACCAGAGAAATGAAGAGCAAGGAGAAAACACAGAGGAGGTTCCTGTGAAGTGGAGTTATTGGGGAAGACAAAGACTTAAGGCAAAAACAAAGTACTTGACATTCAAGTATTGAACAAAGAAAGACTTTTTGAAACCAAAATCATTTAAAACATTCAGCGGATGAATCGAAACAGAGTAAAATCTTTGAGATTAAAAATAGCACACACAGGGCTTCCCTGGTGGCGCAGTGGTTGAGAGTCCGCCTGCCGATTCAGGGGACACAGGTTCGTGCCCCGGTCTGGGAAGATCCCACAGGCCGCGGAGCGGCTGGGCCCGTGAGCCATGGCCGCTGAGCCTGCGCATCCGGAGCCTGTGCTCCACAACGGGAGAGGCATGTGTACTGCAAAAAAAAAAAAAAAAAAAAAAAAAAAAAAAAAAAAAAAAAAAAAAAAAAAATAGCACACACACACACACACAGACACATACAAACACACAACTCGCGTACACATACATAAACTAATGTTCTGAAAGATCAAGTGGTAGAACTATCTCAAATGTCATAGAAAAATACAAGGATGTAAAAAAATCTTTAAAGAAAAAAAATACTCGAAATTTAGTTCAGTAAGCCCTAACATGTAAATAATAAGTGTTCTGGAAGAAGAAAAAGACATAGATGAAAGATAGGCAATAGTTAAATAAATATCAGACAAGTATTTCCCAGAGTTTAAGAAAGACCTGAGTCTGAAAACTGAATGCGCTTACAGTTCCAGGCAAGACTGATGACAACAGACTCACATCTAGATATACTCTAGCAAAGTGCTGGGATTTCAGGTACATATAAGAAAAATGTCTTTAAGCTTTCAGCAAGAAAGAACAATTCAGTTACAAGAAAAAAAGGTAAAATGAAATTTGACTATTAATCTTCAACATGAGAAACTAAATAGAAGGGTACAACCTACAGACTACTAAGAAAAAAGGACTGCAACCCAGGAATCCTGTATTCAACCAAGACACCAAGATGTAATTCACAACTGTGTTAAGGAAAATGATGGGTTTGATTAATATGAAGGATCTTGAGATGGAAAGATTATCCTGAATTATCCTGGTGGACTCAATCTAATCACATATGTGCTTAAACGTAGAGAACATTTCCTAGGTGGAGAGAACCAGAGAAATGGTAGTGTGAGAACGACTTGACCTGCTGTTGCTGGCTTTAGTGATGGAGGAAGGGGCCATGGACCAAGGAATGTGGGTGGCCTCTAGAAGCTGAAAAAGGCAAGGAAACAGATTTTCTTCTAGAGCCTCCAGAAAGGAACCCAGCCCTGATGACACCTTAATTGTAGCCTGGTGAGATCCATATCAGACCTCTGACCTACAGCACTGTAATGTCTTAGTCAGTTTGGGCTGCTATAACAAAGTACCTTACACTGGGTCACTTATAAACAACAGACATTTACTTCTGACAATTCTGGAGGCTGGAAGTCTGAGATAAAGCTGCCAGCATGGTCAGTTCTCGTAAGAGCCCTCTTCTGGGTGGCAGCCTGTGAACTTCTTGTATCCTCACAAGGCAGAAAGAGACCTAACTAGCTCTCTGGCCATTTCTTTTGAGGATACTAGTTGCATTCATGAAGGTTCCACCCTCATGACCTAATTACCTTCCACAGATCCAACCTCCAAAACACTGGGATTAGAGTTTCAACATATGAGTTTTGAGGGGACACAAACATTTAGTCCATTGAATGTAAAATAATAAGTTTATGTTGCTTTAAGCCACTACATTTGTGGTCATTTATTATGGAAAGAATAGAAAATGAATATAATCTCTCTTGGAAAAAAAGGGTATTTGTAGAGATAGAATGGTTTAGAGCATATATCATTTACATACCCAATCTGAGGAAAATACTCGATAAAGAACTTTAACAAGTAGCAGATTAAAACAGAAAACTCCACATAGTTGAAGACAAAGAGTAGAAACAATGATTAGAAATGAATCTTGCAATATGTAAAGTTAAAACTAAGTGGACAATTGTGGACTATAAGGGAATATGTAGTACAGGGGATAAATAAGAATTACGGATGGGCAGCCACTATGAAAAACAGTATGGAGATTTCTCAAAAAACTAAAAATAGAACTACCATATAACCCAGAAATTCTATTCCTAGGTACATATCCGGAAAAATGAAAACACTAATAAGAAAATATACATGCATGCCAATGATCATAGCAGCGCTGTTTACAATAGCAAAGTTATGGAAGCAACCCAAGTGTCCATCGACAGACAAATAGATAAAGAAGATGTGGCATATATATATATATATATATATATATATATATATATATATATACAGAGGAATATCTCAGCCATAAAAAGAATGAAATTCTGCCATATGAAACAACATGGATGGACCTGGAGGGTATTATGCTAAGTGAAATAAGTCAGACAAAGACAAATACTGTATGATATCACTTATATGTAGAATTTTAAAAAATAATACAAATGGGTGTATGTAGCAAAAGAGAAACAAATACTCACAGATATAGAAAACAAACTAGTGTTTACCAGTGGGGAGATGGAAGAGAAGTGTATGGGATTAAGAGATATAAACTGCTATGTATAGAATAAGTAAGCAGCAAGGATATATTGTATATAGCACAGGGAATTATAGCCATTATCTTTTTTTTTTTTTGAGTAACTTTTTTTTTTTAATAGATCTTTATTGGAGTATAATCACTCACAATACTGTGTTAGTTCCTGTTGCACACCAAAGTGAATCAGCCATATGCATGCATATGTCCCCATATCCCCTCCCTCTTGAGCCTCTCTCCCACCCTCCCTATCCCACCCCTCTAGGTCACTGCAAAGCACCGAGCTGATCTCCCTGTGCTATGCTGCTGCTTCCCACTAGCTAACTATTTTACATTTGGTAGTGTATAAATGTCGATGCCACTCTCACTTCACCCCAGCTTCCCCCTCCCACCCCGTGTCCTCACGTCCATTCTATGTCTACATCTTTATTCCTGCCCTGCAACTAGGTTCATCAGTACCATTTTTTTTTATTCCGTATATATGCGTTAGCATACGGTATTTGTTTTTCTCTTCCTGACTTACTTCACTCTGTATGACAGACTCCAGGTCCATCCACCTCACTACAAATAACTCAATTTCATTTCTTTTTCTGGCTGAGTAATATTCCATTGTATGTATGTACCACAACTTCTTTATCCATTCATCTGTTGATGGACATTTAGGTTGGTTCCATGACCTGGTTATTGTAAATAGAGCTGCAGTGAGCATTGTGGTACATGACTCTTTTTGAATTATTGTTTTCTCAGGGTATATGCCCAGTAGTGGGATTGCTAGGTCATATGGTAGTTCAATTTTTAGTTTTTTAAGAACCTCATACTGTTTTCCATAGTGAGTGTATCAGTTTACATTGCCACCAACAGTGCAGGAGGGTTCCCTTTTCACCACACCTTTTCCAGCATTTATTGTTTCTAGACTTTTTGATAATAGCCATTCTGATTGGTGTGAGGTGAAACCTCATTGTAGTTTTGATTTGCATTTCTCTAATAATTAGTGATGTTGAGCATCTTGTCATGTGCCTCTTGGCCATCTGTATGTCTTCCTTGGTGAAATGTCTATTTAGGTCTTCTGCCCATTTTTTAATTGGATTGTTTGTTTTTTTGATATTGAGCTCCATGAGCTGTTTGTATATTTTGGAGATTAATCCTTTGTCAGTTGCTTCATTTACGAATATTTTCTCCCATTCTGAGGGTTGTCTTTTTCTCTTGTTTCCAGTTTCCTTTGCTGTGCAAAATCTATTAAGTTTAATAAAGTCCCATTTGTTTATTTTTGTTTTTATCTCCATTACTTTAGGAGGTGGGTCAAAAAAGATCATGCTGTGGTTTATATCAAAGAGTGTTTTTCCAATGTTTTCCTCTAAGAGTTTCATACTGTCTGGTCTTACATTTAGGTCTTTAATCAGTTTTGAGTTTATTTTTTTGTATGGTGTTAGGGAGTGTTCTAACTTCATTCTTTTACATGTAGCTGTCCAGTTTACCCAGCACCACTAATTGAAGAGGCTGTCTTTTCTCCATTGTATGTTCTTGCCTCCTTTATCGTAAATTAGGTGACCATATGTGTGTGGCTTTATCTCTGGGCCTTCTATCCTGTACCATTGATCTATATTTCTGTTTTTGTGCCAGTACCATACTCTCTTGATTACTGCAGCTTTGTGGTATAGTTTGAAGTCAGGGAGCCTGATTCCTTCAACTCTGTTTTTCTTTCTCAAGATTCCTTTAGCTATTCGGGGTCTTTTGTGTTTCCATACAAATTGTAAAAATTTTTGTTCTAATTCTGTGAAGAATGCCATTGGTAGTTTGATAGGGATTGCACTGAATCTGTAGATTGCTTTGGGTAGTATAGTCATTTTCACAATATTGATTCTTCCAATCCAAGAACGTGGTATATTTCTCCACCTGTTTATATCATCTTTGCTTTCTTTCATCAGTGTTTTATAGTTTCCTGAGTATAAGACTTTCACCTCCTTAGGCAGGTTTATTCCTAGGTATTTTATTCTTTTTGTTGCAATGGAAAAATGGGAGTGCTTCCTTAATTTCTCTTTCTGATTTTTCATTGTTGGTATATAGGAATGCCAGAGATTTCTGTTCATTAATTTTGTATCCTGCAACCTTACCAAATTCATTGATTAGTTCTAGTAGTTTTCTGGTGCCATCTTTAGGATTTTCTGTGTATAGTATCATGTCATCTGCAAACAATGACAATTTTACTTCTTCTTTTCTAACTTGTATTCCTTTTATTTCTTTTTCTTCCCTGATTGCTGTGGCTAGGACTTCCAAAACTATGTTGAATAAGAGTGGCGAGAGTGGACATCCTTGTCTTGCTCCTGATTGTAGTGGAAATACTTTCATTTTTTCACCATTGAGTATGATGCTTGCTGTGGATTTGTCATATATGGCCATTATTATGTTGAGGGAGTTTCCCTCTATGCCCATTTACTGGAAAGTTCTTATCATAAATCAGTGTTGAATTTTGTCAAAAGCTTTTTCTGCCTCTATTGAGATGGTCATATAGTTTTTATTCCTTAATTTGTTTATGTGGCGTATCATATTGGTTGATTTGCGTATATTGAAGAATCTTTGCATCCCTGGGGTAAATCCCACTTGATCATGGTGTATGATCCTTTTAATGTGTTGTTGGATTCTCTTTGCTAATATTTTGTTCAGGATTTTTGCATCTATGTTCATCAGTGATATTGATCTATACTTTTCTTTTTTTGTGATATCTTTTTCTGGTTTTGGTGTCAGGGTGGTGGTGGCTTCATAGAATGAATTTGGGAGTGTTTCTCCCTCTGCAAGTGTTTTGGAAGAGTTTGAGAAGGATCAGTGTTAGCTCTTCTCTAAATGTTTGATAGAATTTGCCTGAGAAGCCATCTGGTCCTGGACTTTGTTTGTTGGAAGATTTTTAATTACAGTTTCAATATCATTACTTGTGATAGGTCTGTTTATATTTTCTAATTCTTCCTGGTTCAGTCTTAGAAAATTGTACCTTTCCAAGAATTTGTCCCCTTCTTCATGGTTGTCCATTTTTTTGGCATATAGTTGTTTGTAGTAGTCTCTTATAATCCTTTGTATTTCTGCGGTGTCAGTTGTGATTTCCCCTTTTTCATTTCTAATTTTATTGATTTGCGTCCTATCCCGTTTTTTCTTGATAAGTCTGGCTAAGGGTTTGTCAATTTTGTTTATTTTCTCAAAGAACCAGCTTTTAGTTTTATTGATCTTTGCTATTGTTTTCTTCATTTCTATTTCATTTATTTCTGCTCTGATCTTTATGGTTTCTTTCCTTCTACTGACTTTGGGTTTTCTTTTTTCTTCTTTCTCTAGTTGTTTTAAGTGTAGGGTTAGATTGTTTATTTGAAAATTTTCTTGTTTCTTGAGGTGAGATTGAATTGCCATAAACTTCTCTCTTAGAACTGGTTTTGCTTCATCCCGTAGGTTTTGGTTTATCGTGTTTTCATTGTTATTTGTTTCTATGTATTTTTTAATTTCTTCTTTGATTTCTTCGGTTATCTGTTGGTTATTTAGTAGTGCACTGTTTAGCCTCCATGTATTTGTGTTTTTGTTTTGTTTTGTTTTGTTTTGTTTGTGGTACGCAGGCCTCTCACTGTTGTGGCCTCTCCCATTGTGGACCACAGGCTCTGGACACGCAGGCTCAGCGGCCATGGCTCACAGGCCCAGCCGCTCCGCGGTATGTGGGATCTTCCCGGACCGGGGCACAAACCCATGTCCCCTGCATCGGCAGGTGGACTCTCAACCACTGCACCACCCGGGAAGCCCTGTATTTGTGTTTTTTTACAGGTTTTTTTTTCCTGTAATAGATTTCCAATCTCATAGCATTGTGGTCAGAAAAGATGCTTGGTACGATTTCAATTTTCTTAAATTTTCTGAGTCTTGATTTGTGACCCAAGATGTGATCTATCCTGGAGAATGTTCCATGTGCACTTGAGAAGAAAAGGTATTCTGCCACTTTTGGGTGAAATGTTCTATAGATATCAATTAAGTCTATCTGGTCTATTGTGTCATTTAAAGCTCGTGTTTCCTTATTTATTTTCTGTTTGGATGATCTGTCCATTGATGTAAGTGGGGTGTTAAAGTCCCCTACTATTATTGTGTTACTGTCGATTTCTCCTTTCATGGTTGTTAGTATTTGCCTTTATGTATTGAGGTGCTCCTCTGTTGGGTGCATAAACAGTTATAATTGCTATATCTTCTTCTTGGATTGATGCTTTGATTGTTATGTAGTGTCCCTCCTTATCTCTTGTAACAGTCTTTATTTTATTTTATTTTATTTTTATTTATTTATTTTTTTTGCCGTACGCGGGCCTCTCACTGCTGTGGCCTCTCCCGTTGCGGAGCACAGGCTCCAGACACACAGGCTCAGCGGCCATGGCTCACGGGCCTAGCCACTCCACGGCATGTGGGGTCTTCCCGGACCGGGGCACAAACCTGCGTCCCCTGTATCAGCAGGCAGACTCTCAACCACTGCGCCACCAGGGAAGCCCAACAGTATTTTAAAGTCTATTTTATCTGATATGAGTATTGCTACTCCAGCTTTCTTTTGATTTCTTTTTCCATGGAATATCTTTTTCCATCCCTGCACTTTCAGTCTGTTTGTGTCCCTAGGTCTGAAGTGGGTCTCTTTTAGATAGCATATATATGGGTCTTGTTTTTGTATCCATGCAGCCAGTCTGTGTCTTTTGGTTGGGGCATTTAATCCATTTACATTCAAGGTTATTATTGGTATGTATGTTCCTATTACCATTTTCTTAATTGTTTTGGGTTTTCTGTTGTGGGTCTTTTTCTTCTCTTGTGTTTCGCACTGAGAGAAGTTTCTTTAGCATTTGTTATAAAGTTGGTTTTGTGGTGCTGAATTCTCTTAGCTTTTGCTTGTCTGAAAAGCTTTTGATTTGTCCGTCAAATCTGAATGAGATCGTTGCTGGGTAATCTTGGTTGTAGGTTTTTCTCTTTTATCACTTTAAGTATATTCTGCCACTCCCTTCTGGCCTGCAGAGTTTCTGCTGAAAAATCAGCTAATGACCTTATAGGGATTCCTTTGTATGTTATTTTTCGTTTTTCCCTTGCTGCTTTTAATAATTTTTCTTTGAATTTAATTTTTGTTAGTTTGATTAATATGCGTCTTGGTCTGTTTTTCCTAGGGTTTATACTGTATGGGACTCTCTGTGTCTCCTGGACTTGGGTGACAATTTCCTTTCCCATGTTAGGGAAGTTTTTGACTATAACCTCCTCAAATATTTTTTCAGACCCTTTCTTTTTCATTTCTTCTTCTGGGCCTCCTATAATTCGAATGTTGTTGCGTTTAGTGTTGTCCCAGAAGTCTCTGAGATTGTCTTCAATTGTTTTCATTCTTTTTTCTTTATTCTGCTCCTCTGCAGTTATTTCCACCATTTTGTCTTCCAGCTCACTTATTTGTTCTTCTGCCTCAGTTATTCTGCTATTGATTCCTTCTAGTGTATTTTTCATTTCAGTTATTGTGCTGTTCATCTCTGTTTGTTTTTTCTTTAGCTCTCCTAGATCTTTGTTGAGCATTTCTTGTATTTTCTCATATATGCCTCCATTCTGTTTCCAAGATTCTGGATCATCTTTACTGTCATTACTCTGAATTCTTTTTCAGGTAGATTGCCTATTTCCTCTTCATTTATTTGGTCTTGTGGGTTTTTACCTTGCTCCTTCATGTGTGACATATTTTTTTGCTGTCTCTCTCTGTCTCTTTTTTTTTTAATGAGTGGGATTGTGTTCCTATCTTACTGGTTATTTGGCCTGAGACTTCCAACACTGGAGTTTGTAGGCTATTGGGTAGAGCTGGGTCTTGGTGCTGAGATGAAGACCTCCATGAGACCTCACTGCGACAATTATTCCCTGGTATCTGAGGTTCTATTAGTCCAGTGGTTTGGACTTGGAGCTTCTACTGCAGGAGCTTCGGCCAGACCTCTGGCTCGTGAACCAAGATCCTTCAAGCTGTGTGGGGGTGGCAAAAAAAAATAAAAAAGAGAGAATGATAACAAAGTAAAAAATAAAATTCGACTAGGAAACTAACACATATGTTAGAAAGAATATAAAAATAAAAATATACATGAATCAACAACTGGAAGGAACAACAGTACCACAATAGTGAAAAAGAGGAGGAGGGAAAAGAAAAAAAAAAAAAAAGAAAAACGGGGGAAAAGGCCTTGGCTGTGGAGGGCAGGGCCTAAGCAGGGGTGAGTTTTGGGCAGTGGGCGGGGCCTATGCTCAGGACCCACAGGGCTGGAAAATGCCCTGGGGGCTGTGGGGGGTGGGGCTTAGGCTCAGCAGAACAGAAGGGGCCCAGGTGTGCCCCTCACTCCTGGTCTCAGAGGGCAGGGGACCTCACATGGGAGCCCAGCAGGCTTCCTGGGCTTGAGTGTGCAGGGCAACCGCCTTCCTCTCCTCTCCTGCTCTGGTCCCGGAGGGCCGCTCCCACCTACCTCTCCTGTTCTCCCCTCAGCCTCCTTCCTATGCCCTCAGGACCAATGTGGCCAAGGGGAGGGGGGGCCTTGGAGAGTGGGGGACCTCACCTGGGAGCTCAGCAGATTCCTGGGGCCCAAGTGGGCAGGGCAGTCGCCCTCCACTCCTTTCGTAGGGCCCCTCCTGCTTGCTTCTCTTTATCTCCCCCGGCCTCGGGAGCGGATCCTGTCTGGCCTCCACTTCTTCTCCCCCCTCAGTCCCACCATGTCCTATCGGTTCACTTGGGGATTCCTCCTGTCTACTTGGGCATCAGCGTCCCCCACCAGTGGCTGACAGGCACCCTAGTTGTGGGGAGATGCTAACTAGGCGTCCTCCCACACCGCCATCTTGACTCCACCCCCTTGAGTCTATAGCCGTTGTCTTGCAGTAACTTTTAATGGAGTATAAACTGTAAAAATACTGAATCACTAAATTGTATGCCCGAAGCTAATATAATTACTGTAAATCAGCTATACCTAAATAAAAATAAATCAACCAAGCAACCAAACAACCTGGGCTTAGAACAAAGGCAAAAAAAAAAAAAATTCTGGAATAAAAAATGACATGATGAAAGGAAAACTCATAATAATCTGGAAATAAATATAATAACAATTTTAGCATAGCCTGGGACTTGGGGGTTTCAATGAAAGCCCTGCAAAATTTGCTTCTGAGTAGTTGGGGGGTAGGGAAAATATTATAAAAGACCAAATGTATTTGGGAGAAATGAGGGAAGAGCACATAATGGTAAAGGACATAACATATCTTGTGGTCACATAACAGTAGAGAAGCTGTTTTGATTATAAGCACTGGGAAAGGGAAAACAGCTATTAATGGAATACAAAAGTATAGTAGTCTTTTCAAGAAGAAGTAAAGCTGTCACTGTTTGCAGATGACATGATACTATACATAGAGAATCCTAAAGATGCTACCAGAAAACTACTAGAGCTAATCAATGAATTTGGTAAAGTAGCAGGATACAAAATTAATGCACAGAAATCTCTGGCATTCCTATATACTAGTGATAAAAAATCTGAAAGTGAAATCAAGAAAACACTCCCATTTACCATTGCAACAAAAAGAATAAAATATCTAGGAATAAACCTACCTAAGGAGACAAAAGACCTGTATGCAGAAAATTATAAGACACTGATGAAAGAAATTAAAGATGATACAAACAGATGGAGAGATATACCATGTTCTTGGATTGGAAGAATCAACATTGTGAAAATGACTCTACTACCCAAAGCAATCTATAGATTCAATGCAATCCCTATCAAACTACCACTGGCATTTTTCACAGAACTAGAACAAAAAATTTCACAATTTGTATGGAAACACAAAAGACCCCGAATAGCCAAAGCAATCTTGAGAACAAAAAATGGAGCTGGAGGAATCAGGCTGCCTGACTTCAGACTATACTACAAAGCTACAGTAATCAAGACAGTATGGTACTGGCACAAAAACAGAAAGATAGATCAATGGAATAGGATAGAAAGCCCAGAGATAAACCCATGCACATATGGTCACCTTATCTTTGATAAAGGTGGCAGGAATATACAGTGGAGAAAGGACAGCCTCTTCAATAAGTGGTGCTGGGAAAATTGGACAGGTACATGTAAAAGTATGAGATTAGATCACTCCCTAACACCATACACAAAAATAAGCTCAAAATGGATTAAAGACCTAAATGTAAGGCCAGAAACTATCAAACTCTTAGAGGAAAACATAGGCAGAACACTCTATGACATAAATCACAGCAAGATCCTTCTTGACCCATCTCCTAGAGTAATGGAGATAAAAACAAAAATAAACAAATGGGACCTAATGAAACTTCAAAGCTTTTGCACAGCAAAGGAAACCATAAACAAGACCAAAAGACAGCCCTCAGAATGGGAGAAAATATTTGCAAATGAATCAACTGACAAAGGATTAATCTCTAAAATTTACAGGCAGCTCATGCAGCTCAATAACAAAAAAATAAACAACCCAATCCAAAAATGGGCAGAAGACCTAAATAGACATTTCTCCAAAGAAGATATACAGACTGCCAACAAACACATGAAAGAATGCTCAACATCATTAATCATTAGAGAAATGCAAATCAAAACTACAATGAGATATCATCTCACACCAGTCAGAATGGCCATCATCAAAAAATCTAGAAACAATAAATGCTGGAGAGGGTGTGGAGAAAAGGGAACACTCTTGCACTGCTGGTGGGAATGTGAATTGGTTCAGCCACTATGGAAAACAGTGTGGAGGTTCCTTAAAAAGCTACAAATAGGACTACCATATGACCCAGCAATCCCACTACTGGGCATATACCCTGAGGAAACCAAAATTCAAAAAGACTCATGTACCAAAATGTTCATTGCAGCTCTATTTACAATAGCCCGGAGATGGAAACAACCTAAGTGCCCATCGTCGGATGAATGGATAAAGAAGATGTGGCACATATATACAATGGAATATTACTCAGCCATAAAAAGAAACGAAATTGAGCTATTTGTAATGAGGTGGATAGACCTAGAGTCTGTCATACAGAGTGAAGTAAGTCAGAAAGAGAAAGACAAATACCGTATGCTAACACATATATATGGAATTTAAGAAAAAAAAATGTCATGAAGAACCTAGGGGTAAAACAGGAATAAAGACACAGACCTACTGGAGAACAGACTTGAGGATATGGGGAGGGGGAAGGGTGAGCTGTGACAGGGCTGTGATAGAGAGAGACATGGACATATATATATACTAACAAACGTAAGGTAGATAGCCAGTGGGAAGCAGCCGCATGGCACAGGGGTACCGGATCGGTTCTTTGTGGCTGCCGGGAGGGGTTGGATAGGGAGGGTGGGAGGGAGGGGGACAAAGAGGGAAGAGATATGGGAACATATGTATATGTATAACTGATTCATTCTGTTATAAAGCAGAAACTAACACACCATTGTAAAGCAATTATACCCCAATAAAAAAGTTAAAAAAAAAAAACAAAACCAAAAGTATAGTAGTCTTTTCAAATTAAAATGGGGCAAAAAAGAAATAAAAATCAATGTAATCAAACCAGAAAAAAGAAACATACAAAGAGGGTTCAACAAAGTGAAAAAAATGTCCTCTTGCTATTTAGCTTTATAAGGTTGGTAACTATAAGGAGAATTGGAAGTAAAATATACATGGTATAACACTAAATGTGAATAGACTGAGTGATCTCACTGAAAGACAGAACCTGTCAGATTGGATCATATGACCCCTAAACCTCATGCTGTTTTTAAGAAACACAGTTAAAATAAAAGATTAAACAATCTTTGAAAATACATATATAGGGAGTTTCGATAAAATGTAAGTTCTGCTTGAAAAACACAGCGGTTGCAGATTACAGAAATTCTCTCGACCTGAAATGAAACAGAAAAACAAAACAGGGGATAAGGTTGAAACCATTGACTGGCTGGGCCCAAGGAGTGGAAACAGAAACTGAAGAAAACTGTTGAAGATGCTCATCCAGGGCCTTAGGTTTTCAGCCTAGTTCCAGAAATGGTGGAATCAGAAAGACTGGAGGACAAAAACAGTCTTACCTTTATAAGGTACACATATCATTTGGGAAGTGGTGAAAGTTATTACTAACTATGGTGTTAAACTTAAATCAAGAATGCCTTTGTAATTTCAGCAAAGATTATACAGTTTGGGTAATCGAAATAACTCATAAGATTTCCTCAGCCCATATTCATGGAAGCCTCTTAATAACGACAAAATATAAGTGATTGCAGGAGAAAAAGTGCAGAAGACTTCCAAGAGGAGTCCCCAGGGTCCTTTCTTAGTTGTATAGAATGCACTTTGTCTCTGGATCATGAGCCACCAAGATGCAAGTGAGGAAATTTTTTTTCAGGAGAGCTCTGGCAGAAGTTTCCAGGCAGACCTCTCCCCTATAGTCAAGTCAGTCTCTTTAATTGGTTACAGTAGTTGTAAACCATCAACAATCAAGCTGGCCCTGAGTGCCATCAGTGGTGTTAAACTTTAAACAGCACATTATACATTGTTAGCCTACTCATTGTTATCTTGACCAAAAATCAGCTCCTGATGTCCGGTTGTCCCTGGAGATAACCAAAAACTCTTCCCGTCCAGCTGCAATGTAACTGTATTATGCAGTCCACCCACCTGACTTTTGGTCAAGCCTCTTAATTATAACTTGCTTGTTATTGTTCTTTTTTCATGCATCTTTTGCACCATTTATAGACCCCCCCCAAAATAAGCAGAAATGCAAGTAACAAAATACTAATTACTTGTTTCATCTAATAGAGTATAGGTATTGTTTTAAAGAAATATTTTGGTTTTCCAAATATCCAGCACAGGTTTATTTTTAATCTTGCACATGTTTGTCAACCCCTTTACCTCCTTTTATCACCAAAATATGATTTTTATGTAAGGCATTAATAGATTGATTTAAAGATTAATTGATTGCCAAGTAAATCTAGTTCCTCCTCTAGCCAATTAGCTTCCTTTGGGAGAAAATTCTATAGGGATTTTAATTCAATTTCCTAATACATTTGATCATTGATATTAGTATTATGATAGGATCTTTTAAAAAATAAATCAAGTTATCCTTACCAATTTCCTTCTTATTATGTAGTTACATTATGAATTAGACTACAATCATTACAAAATGTCAGTTAGAATTAACTTCCTAACAAGAGCAGCTCTTGCCCATATAATAGATGTTGTAATGGACTGGAGTATAAATTAAGTGCCAAATCTCAGTAAGTTCTGATTTTGGGTCTCTTATGGGAATAGCCATATACCCTGTTTCATACTACACGATCTCACTGATACAGGTCCCCGACGGACTTTATATTTAAGTGATATCCATCTTTCCGCATCTGTAAAATTATAGTCAATTGTAGTAGGTTTCCAATTCTGACACTCCTATTAGTATATGTTTAGTTTTTGTTATGTGTAGAGACTTGGCAATTACAGAGCATCCTTCTCTATGAACTTCCATAGGCTAGGATGCCATAAGTGTCCCCAAACTTTATTCCTTGTACTTTTACTACCAAGACCTCAGGCTAGGGCAGGGAATGTGAATTGAGTTTGACAATTTGGAGACCATTTATGACTTCACAGTCCCCCACTTTAGGCTCTATGAGTCTAGTGGTGCTGGTTCCCAAGAGAGGCACTCGAAGCATGTTAAGAGTACTTAACATGTACAGTGCCCCATGCCATAAGGGTGTCTCCTTCAGGTTAGCACCTCAATAATGACTTTAAGTCCACTACATTCCATTCTAATGCTGGCAACTTCTAGATGATATGGTGGTAGTAGTATTAGTGTACTCTTTGGCATTTCTTCTCCACCATACCTCCTTTGCTGTAAAGTGATCCTTTGGCCCAAGTTGATAATATGTGGGATTCCAATTTGGTCATTAAACAATTTGAGTCCTTGGCTAGTGGGCTGGCTGAGACACTGTTGGCAAGAAAGGCAAACTCAGACCAGGAATACATGTTAGTCCTAGCTTGATTAAACATAGATTAAACATTTACCCATTTTCCTGCATGAAAAGTGTCTTATGTAATCAATTTGCTACCAGGTGGCAGGTTGATCTCCTTGAGGGATGGTCTCTGCATTGCTCTCTGTTGCTGGCAGGCCCAACCTTAAGCAGCAGCAGTTACTAGATAAGCTTTGAAGAGGCGGAGCCCATGATATTAGGTCCATTCATATTCTCTATTACTACCACTCTGGCTACTCTGTTCAGAAGACCATTGACCAGGCTTCAGGGTAGCCACGTGCAGAATCTGGGTGATATCTACTCTCTGATTCATCCTTGGTGTTCTTTTCTCTTCTTCTGCAATGGATTCTCTCTGGTAGGCATGAACATGCACTCTAACAATCCCCATACTTTGTGCCCACCTTCATAGTTTCATCCACATGCCTCTAATCCTGACCTTCCTATACCCATCTTCCAAAGTATATTCCAGGGTCCTGACCAGCCAGTCAGCTAAGTCCTTAGTTCATATATCCCAGTCTCAGTCCACTTCTCTTTTTCTTCCCTTAACTGCAATTTGCCAGGGCTGCTCTGTAGCACAATAGCAATTCATTTTTAGCTTACACCCACATACTGAGTTGACCTAGCCATGTACCCATCTTGGGCTTTTTCCTCCTCACCTCCTCACAGGAAGCCTTCCATGAGTTCATAGGCGTGAAATGAGGGAAAAGCATTGCTGTCACAGTGACAGATGACATGGGGGTTTGGGACATATATTTGTGCAGCTCCCTGCACAAATATATTTCTAGGCCTGCTCACATTTGATCCCAGATGTATCACATTCATGTTATGGTGGATTGCTGCTGGGGTCGCCCAACTATATGACCTGTTGGGTCTATTAGTATCAGTGGTATGCTGGCAAATGTTTAATAATCACCTTTGAAAAATACCACCTGGTTTTGTAGCATTTGTTGAGTTTTGTGGTGTAAATATTTCCATCATGGCTGATTTCAAGCTGCCAAAGTAAGGTCACAGAATGTGGAGTTGGGAAGAGATGTGCTTATATGAACTGTCTCTAGCACACCACTGCATACAGCGAGCGGTGGGCAGTTCTGGCTATATGGTCCGCTTGATGTCATTTGAGATCCCATTGTTTGATGCTAGGTTTCTAATGGGGCCCCAGGACATGCCAGGTGTTGTTTATTAATAGTTCAGAGTTCTCTGCTATAGATGTCATAGCTTTTCTCTAGAAACCTAGGA
Organism: Lipotes vexillifer; assembly: GCF_000442215.2. Lineage (NCBI taxonomy): Eukaryota > Metazoa > Chordata > Mammalia > Artiodactyla > Lipotidae > Lipotes > Lipotes vexillifer. Next base: position 1,764,874 of record NW_006787464.1, read on the forward strand.
GTGTGTACTGTACGTCGTGTATTTTGCTGCCACAAATATCAATAATTCCAGTACCGTGGGTGATGTAGTCCAAGCAACCTTCCTAGACCTTATGCAGAACCTTTGCTTGCCCTGAGCTCCACTCAATGGCTTTCTATATCATCTGAAAAATGGGTCATAGCAGTATTCTCAAGTGTATTATATGCTGCTTCTCAAAAGCAAAGATGCCTATCAAACATTATGATTCTTTTTTACTGCTAAGAGATGCAAGGTAATAACTTATCCTTTACTTTCAAGGGAATATCCCAGGATGCCTATAACACTGGACCCCTAGGGACTTTACCTGTGTGCAAACTTCTAAATCTTTCTGGGTTTTGTCTCCCTCTGGAGCACGTGTGTCTTTCTAAGGCATCCTTCTAAGGCATATGATTAACATGGCATCGTCAATATAGTGGACCAGTGTGATGATCTGCAGAATGTCCACAAGGCTTTTCTGGCAATAGTATGACAAGAGGAAGGAGAATTAAAACAGCCCTGAGGCAGGGCTGTGGATGTGCACTGTTGTCTGTCCATGTGAACGGGAACTTACGATTCTTCTTCCTGATAAGAATTAAAAAGAAAACATTTGTCAAGACTGTATTAATCTGCTTTGGGAGAGGCATGGACATATATACACTACCAAACGTAAGGTAGATAGCTAGTGGGAAGCAGCCGCATAGCACAGGGAGATCAGCTCGGTGCTTTGTGACCACCTGGAGGGGTGGGATAGGGAGGGTGGGAGGGAGGGAGATGCAAGAGGGAAGAGATATGGGAACATATGTATATGTATAACTGATTCACTTTGTTATAAAGCAGAAACTAACACACCATTGTAAAGCAATTATACTCCAATAAAGATGTAAAAAAAAAATCAAAACAAAACAAAAAAAGAAAAGAGCTGCATAAATGATTTCCTGCTTCTCCAGGGAATTGAGAGGGCTTAGCTGGAGGGTTTGTTGTAAGTAAAGTCAAAGTTGAGTGGAGCCATATTTATAGGATGAGAACACCCCATCAATATCCCTTCCCAGGTATCAGTACCCCAGGAGTTCCAGGGCCATCAGGGAGCCAGGCCATTGAGCTGGGACTGAGGCAGGGCTGAGGGGCTTCAGGCAGGACAGAAACTAAACCATTGTAAAGCAATTATACTCCAATAAAGATGTAAAAAAAAAATCTGCTTTGGTAAATATACCACATGTGGTACAGCATCTGCAATTCAGGTGACTGCTTGATTAACTTGTGGTAGTCCATAAGCTTCTATGGTCTACCTAACTTTTGCAGGGGCCAGACTAGTGTATTAAATAGTGTTATGCTGGGGACTACCACTCCTATGTTTTTTAAGATTTTGAGGGTGGCACTGATTTCTGTCACCGCTTTTAGATGCTGTTATAGGTTGAAATGTATCCCCCCAAAGATATATTGAAATCCTACCCTCTTGTACCTGTGAATATGACCTTATTTGGAAGTAGGGCCATTGTAGATGTAATTAGTTAAGATGTACCCATACTGGAGTAAGGTGGGCCCTTAATCTAGTGAGACAGGTGTCCTTATAAGAAGAGGGAAATTTAGACACAGATACAGATACAGAGGGAAGACAGCTAGAGAGAAGACAGAAGGAGGCAGATTGAAGTTGTACTACCACAAATCAAGGGATACCTGGGGGCTACCAGAGGCTGGAGAGGCAAGGAAAGATCCTCCCTTAGAGGCTTTGGAAGGAGCATGGCCCTGCTAACACCTTGCTTTCAGACTTCCAGCCTTCAGAATTATGAGAGAATAAATTTCGGTTGTTTAAAGCCATCCAGTTTATGGTACTTTGTTATAGCCCTAAGAAACTTATATGGATGCAATATAAATATTAAAAAAATTATTATTCCCATGGAATGGCTGTAGGGGCACTTTCAGGATCTTCTCTTGACTTTCCTACAAAACATCTCTAATTTTACAATTCAGGGAACAAAGTTAGGGTTCTGCCAATTGCTAAGTATACTCATTCCAATTATGCATTTGGAAACCAGGGAAATGACCACTGTGAGACAAACATGGTTAGGATACCATTTATCAGCTGACTTCCACACACGTCTGCTCTTAAAGGGAAGGCCATGATGGTATTTGGGATCTCTGGTTATCAGCATCAATCTGTGTTCGATAGCCTTGAAAGGTCTGCATAATCCACAGGGCTAGCTGTGGTGTTGCAGGGACTTCCCTTTAGATGATGTGTTCTGGGTCCGAGAACCGGGCATGTGAACATAGCTTTTCACTGAGGGTGGCTGACCTCAAACTTTTTCTCATCAGTTCTTTATCTCTATTGTATATGTATGTGTCTGTACCCTTTTTGGCTGCCCATCTATCTTGTTCCTGGGAATACTGTGTTCTATGAGCCATTTCCATAAATTTCTGTGGGTTAGGCCTTGCTGCCTCACTCTGAACTTGCTACAGTTTATAGTAATTCTGTCCAACTCTCTTCTAATGGTTATGTGCTGCCACATGGCATCTGCTATTCCCAGAGTCTATCATCCATACCACTATTGGGGAACACAGTACTATCACAATATCTCCTGATGTTATTCCCAGCCTACTGAACGATGCAGTTGTCTCTCTAACGTCATTGCCTTTACAAAGAGAGTGTCTTCTGGGCCTTCCTAAGGATAGCTTCAGGGTTTTCGGTCTAATAGAGGCCTATATATGCTTCTGTCTGATTTTTAAACCCTTCTTCTACACTTTGCTACAGCAATTCTGGCATCTCTATTTTGTCTAATATAGGCCGTTGGGTTTTTCAAGCTTTTAAGAGCCTCTGCAACATTCTGTTACAACTGCCACCAGGGTCCCTACTAGGACATTAAAACCTGTATCAGTGGAAAGTACTATCATATTGCGAAACTCTCCCCAATCCCTCTTTATATTCTGTGCCCTCTTGATCTAGCCCATCAGGGACTGCTCCTAGTTCCTGATGGTAATGTGTTATCCAAGTCCTGAAGCTGTCTAGGCACATACTTTCTCTTCTGCCTTAGCTGGCCCAGCACTTCCTGAGTTAGGTTATGCTAACATTTGATTCTAGTTATGAGCCAACAGAGGAGGTAGGGCAAATCTTGAGAAGGATAAGAACTATCCTTCCCTAGTGGTGCAGTGGTTAAGAATCTGCCTGCCAGTGCAGGGGGCACAGGTTCGATCCCTTGTCCGGGAAAATCCCACATGCTGCAGAGCAACTAAGCCTGTGCACCACAACTACCGAGCCTCAGCTCTAGAGCCTGTGAGCCACAACTACTGAGCCCGCGCTCCACAACTACTGAAGCCTGCACGCCTGGAACCTGTGCTCCGCAATAAGAGGAGCCACCACAATGAGAAGCATGCACACTGCAACGAAGAGTAGCCCCACTTGCCACAGCTAGAGAAAGCCCACATGCAGCAATGAAGACCCAACGCAGCCAAAAAAAAATAAATAAAATAAATATATAAAAAAAAAAAATCTTCTGAGGCACTTACCTCATTTGTGGCCTTTGTATAACTTCAAGTGTGTGTGTGTGTGTGTGTGTGTGTGTGTGTGTGTGTAGCTCTATATTCTGATAAGGGGGTGTTGGCTATTTCTTCAGGCCCATAGGATTCAGGATAGCCTCAGGATTTGAGGTTCTTAACTGTATCTTCACAGATATCTCCTTCCAAGTGTCAGGATGCCTCTCCTTCCCTGCAGGACCCTGAGTTTGTGTAAGAGACTTGCCTAGGCTGAGATTCAACTTTTTCCGAAGCTCTGCTAGCAGTTAAGTTCTGTCCTTGTTTTACTATGACTGCCATCCAGCTGCAGGAGCAGAAGTTCTCTTTAAATGCTACCAAGGAATCCCTCCTGTTCTCACATTTTGATTAAAATTGGTGATTAACAGATCCAAGCCTGTCATTTTCTCTCTTAAATCAATGGTGCTTAGCAACAGCCAACCAGTTCCCCAGTTCTTATAGTTATTATTTCCTCAGACCACTAAAATACTCAGGGTGTTATTCCAGCCATTGCATCCCCTTCCACCTGTATCCCATCACAGGTGACCACTGGTGGAAGCCAGAAACATGCTCTAGCATTCTAAGGACTATCCCCAATTTACCTGTCACCAGTGATGGGGTTCTTATTGGCATCCAGCTGGAAAATGATCTAATTCCAGAATTCCCATCTTTAGAGTCTGCTTCCCGGGATCACTTCTGGTATCAACTGTCTTAGATTGGGTTCCTCAGAACAAAACCTGAAATAGGGACCCATGAATAAGGGATTTATTGGGAATATGCTCTCAGAAGAAAGTAAGTGAGGAAAACATAACAGGGCAGGGGAAAAATGTCAAGCAAGAATGTCGTCTTACACAAATGAACTTATCTATGTAACAGAAACAGACATAGATAACAGACTTGTGGTTGCCAGCGGGGTGGGAAAGGGATAGATTGGGAGTTTAGGATTAGCAGATGCAAACTATTATATATAGAATCGATAAACAACAAGGTTCTGCTGTATAGCTCAGGGAACTATATTCAATATCCTGTGATAAACCATAATGGAAAAGAATATAAAAAATGTATATATAGGGGGCTTCCCTAGTGGCGCAGTGGTTGAGAATCTGCCTGCCAATGCAGGGGACACAGGTTTGAGCCCTGGTCTGGGAAGATCCCACGTGCTGCGGAGCAACTAGGCCCGTGAGCCACAACTACTGAGCCTGCACATCTGGAGCCTGTGCTCCGCAGCAAGAGAGGCCGCGATAGTGAGGCCCGCGCACCCCTATGAAGAGTGGCCTCCGCTTGCCGCAACTAGAGAAAGCCCTCGCGCAGAAACGAAGACCCGACACAGCCAAAAATAAATAAATAAATTTTAAAAAAGTATGTATATGTATAACTGAAATTAACTTTGCTGTATAGCAGAAATTAATATTGTAAATCAACTATACTTCAATTAAAAAAAAGAATGTGGCCTCAGTAAAGACTGGCTTCAGTCTGATCCCACAAGATACTCTAGAGCATAAATGGCATGACAGAGCTAGTCTCACATTCAGGCAAGGGGGCCTACCTTTCACGCCAGCAGGTCACTGACAGAGTCAACCCTGGTGGAGAGTGGGGAGAAGTATAGCCTCCCAGGCAGGTGCTTCCATTTGGTCCAGGGCAATTCTCTGTATTGTTATCTCCAACAATTACAGCAAACAGGTTAGGGGTGCACCAGCCTGAGGAGGGGATCTGGGTGGACATAAACAGCATTCAGTACAACAGGGTAGAACTATTCTGAACTCTACACTCTTTATGATCAGTAAACTCTTTCTATTCTGTATCCAGGGTAAGAAATATATTTCTTTGAACTATTTGGAAATCTTCTCTATGCTTGGGTAGGAAAGTTGTGATTATCTTTCCTTCCTTTTAGCAAAATTACACTCAATCCCATTGGTCATAAATCCCAAATGCCTAATTCACCGTCTTTGAACTAGGGACCCTCATGAAAATGAGGTGTTCCCTCCTGGTCTGCTATCAACTCAGCATCCTCAAATTGAGAATATTATTCCCCACTGTGACCCTTGGTTAATTTCATCGTTTCCCCCTCCTTCTTATCCTTACTTTTACTCTATAGTAGTTGGAGTGAGAGATTATGAGGACATTGTCCCATTTGGAATGGCATGATTGTACTGTGAACAATGCTTTATCCTTTTGCTTTCCATGTACAAGTGAAAATGTCTCTATACCAGTACACTATTTATGAAAAGGGGACAGAAAGTAAAAAAGGAAAGAGAAAATAGAAGATCCAAAGGTAGTGTACAAATGGATGAGAGTGAGATTTTGATTTTCTGTTATTTCAGTTTAAGCTTGGGAATTTGTACTTTTTTGCCAGCAAAACAATGTATAACCTCGCTCAGGACTTCAGTCTTCTTGAAGGGTCTGGAAATAAGTCATTGTCTCCCAAGTTGACAAAAAGCATTTTATGGTTAGAACCATCCTGTTCTTCACTCTACAAAGCTTAGGGTACACTGCGGAATGAGTAGTCCCTGTGCCATAAACACTTGAAAAATGGTGATGCATGCTAACGTGCTTTGAAAACTGTGAAAATCTACATTAAAAAAATAGGGTATTATGCTTTCTTTAAGTGAACCTCTCCAAAGTCTGCACTAAAGTTGTCTTTCAGCTTATATTCCATTTCCCCCATACATAAATCCCTTGTTCTAGCTTGTGGTTTTTTCCTTCTACTTGCTGCAGAATCCCCTTTTCATCTTCTCCTTCCTAGCTGTCAAAATTCCACTCATAATTCTAAGCTTGGTTTGAATCTCCACTCTGAGGAAACAAATCCTGATACTCCAAGATTTGGCAACAGACAGTGAATCTCCCTGTGGGAAACCATGGCAGAAATCTGTGGGTTTCACTCTTGTCTACTGAGATTCTCCTTCCTTAAGGGAACTCCTTTCCTTAAGATGATGTTTGCAAAGTGTGGTCTCCAAGCTAGAGTATTAGCACTGGAGAATTTGTTAAAATGAAAATTATTTGCTCCACCCCAGACCTATGAAATTAGAAACTCTAAGTGTACGGTGCACAATCTGTGTTTTAATAAACCTTCCAGGTGACTCTGAGGTCTGCTAAAGTTTGAGAATCACTGTCTGAGGGAGTCTTTTACTGATCACCTTTGATACATCCTTCTGACCTCAGGGAGTACTTTCCCATGTACCACTGAAGCCAAATAAACCCTTAATTGCCATGTTACAATTGTAACATTTAAACAACTTTCCTAATGGCTTGTCCATAATAAAAGGAAAATGAATTTCCCCAGTAATGTATAATTACATACAATGATTCATCAAATATAGAAATGCATTATAGTGGCTAAAAGCACCAGTTTTATAGTTAGACAAACTAGACTTTGAATCCAACTTGTCACTTAATCATGTTGATATTAAGGCTCTGCGTCTGTAATAATAATACCTACCTTTTAAAGCTATTGTGAAAATTAGGTGAGATGATGAGAGTTAAGCAACTAGCAGAGCACCTGACTCATAGAGGGTGTTCACTAAAGGGTAATAAACTGGATTTTGCTTAGTCATCATCAGTGCATAGCCCCCTGTTGGCAGTGGATCTCAGCAGCTAGCTCTCAGGCCACCTCCATAGGGCTTGGAACATTTTTCACCCTTGGAATTCCAAAGCACCCTCAACAATATCTAGGGTACTTGAAGTCTAGGCCAAAAGAAATACAGGAATTCTCTCTTCAGCCCCAATACTAATTTATCATCTCAGTGCCTTCCTATTATCTAGCCTGTTGTTCTGAGGGAACATGAGGCCCACCCCCAACATTTACAGGGTTTGGAATAAGAATGTAAATTGGAGTCCCACACAACATACACTTAACATATATAATTTAACAGGGCAAGATTTAAAAAAAGCATTATACTCTGTGTGGGCAAAATAACAGCCCCACAATCCCTGGAACCTGTGGATACATTACCTTATGTGATAAAGGGACTTTGTGGGTGTGATTAATTAAAAACCTTGAGGTGGGGAGATTATCCAGAATAATCAGTCATGTAATCACAAGGGTCCTTGTAAGAGGGAGGTAGGTGAGTCAGAGAAGGACATGTGACAACAAGCAACAGTCATGGTTTGGTGCCCATGAGTGAGGAATGCAGGCAGCCTCTAGAAGATAGAAAAAGAGAGGAAATAGATTCTCCCCTAGAACCATCAGAGAGAACACAGCCCTGCTGACCAATTTTGGATTTCTGAACTTCAGAATTATTCAGTAACACATTTGTGTTATTTTAAGCGAATAAGTCTGTGATAATTTTTATAGCAGCATTAAGAAACTAATAGCCCTCCTACCTTCATAACTATGAAATTAAAAAAAAAAGTATATGTGCTTTTACAAGAGTACACATTAGCAAAATATCAATGGTGATTAAACTTAATGATTATTTTGCATAGTGAATGGTCTGTGAATGATCCAGTGATATTTGAATGAATAATACAATTAATATATGTCATTAATTATTTTTATTCCATTCTATTTATTTTTCTTACCTTTATTTCAGCATAATTATGAGTTATATTGTTCAGAGAACTTGCTTTTAATAGAAGGTATTGCCAAATTAGATCACCTTTTTTGAGTTATTGTAGTTCTTAGATAATATTTTTTATTAATTACAACATTTGGCTCTGCTGAGGCAGTGGCAACTGAATTGTCATTAAAACTCTTAATGAATACTTAGATTTAAAAATAAACTATTAGTTTATATATCATGTTCACACATTTTAAGGGAATTACATATAATAAATTATGATCTTGGAAAAAAAGCCCAAATGTTTAACTTAAGGAAATAGTTTGCTGTCATATATAGCTGTGATTTTTCACATCTGTAAAGCAGTATCTAGATGCATAGAGCTTTTCTTAAATTCTTTTTTTTTCTTATTTCTTTAAAATACTGGGATATTAAGAGAAAATTAAAAAAAATAGAAATATAATGCTTAATTTGTTCAAGCCTCTCACCTCAGCTGAAACTACAGCAAGACCTAGAATGGCCAGAATGAGTCTCAAGTTTATTTGTATACACATCTTATCCTTCATGCAAGGTTTTCATTTTCTTTTTCCAGTTTCTTTGTATTTTATTGGAATGTCACTTTGTTGCATATTTTACATGCAGTTTTTTCAATTTAGAAATTTTTTTCCAAAGATTTAAATATCTTTTTATTCTTTTTAAAGTAAAGTAGCCCAACTCGTGTCTGTTTGTGTTTTTGTTAAAAATACTGTACAATTTGTGAGTAACTCAAGAACCATGAGCAGGAGCACAGATGTAAGATAATGGATGCTTGGCCCGCTGGAAAATGATATGTTATGAGAGAATCTATTGCATTCATTTTATAGGAGAAGATATATTTAAGTAATTTGTGTTGTCTTTTCCTTAAATCCTTCCCCATACTCTGAAGCCATATCTGTCTCAATGTCAGTTATGACACAGCCCATAAACCTGATATTAAGACACAGTGACTTTCTATTTTGAAGATTGGGACAAGAAATGTGGACAAGTGCTTCTCCAGGCCATGGACAATTTATGAAATACCCTCTAAAGTCAAGTATGGTATTGGGGGAACATCTACCCGTTTAGGGGATATTCTATTCTCTACCCACAGAAATGTGTCTTCCCCCTATTGCCTAAAAAAAATGATGACAACAACAAAGGCATAATCCATTACTACAGTATAAGTGGCACATGTGTGCAAGCTAACACACACATACACATACACAAGTGAAGCATTTAAGTAAGTTGCTCAAGCTTGTATTAATAACAGTGACACTTGTGATTCAAGCCCAGGTCTGCTTCACACAAAGCTCATTCTGGTACTCTAGCCTGTTTCCTGAAGAGTAGGGATTTATACATCTTTCTTTCAGTTAATTGTCTAGTATCTTAACCATAACCTTTGTCACTCAAATCCAGCTCATATTTTGCTTCTTTGGGGAATTCCTCCTGATCCCCCTTTGAATTTTGTAAACATAATTCTGATGTTACAAGTAACACATCTATTAGTCACCTACTTCAAGACCAACTAATACTGGCATAAGGGTAGACATACAGATCAATGGAACAGAAGTGAGAGTCCAGAAATTCACCCATGGTCGATTGATTTTTGGCAAGGGTGCTAAGACCATTCAGTTGAGAGAGAACACTGTTTTCAATAAACGGTGCGGGAACAACTGGATAGCCACATGCAAAAGAATGGAGTCGAAACCTTACTTTACACCATATACAAAAATCAACTCAAATGGATGAGAGCCCTAAGTGTAAAAGCTAAAACTATAAAACTCTTAGAAGAAAACAGAGGTAAATTTTTGTGACCTTGGGTTTGGCAATGGATTCTTAGATATGACATCAAAAGCACAAGCAACAACAATGACAACAAAAAGATAAATTGGACTTTGTATAAATTTAAAACTTTTGTGCTTCAAAGAACACTATCAAGACAGTGAAAAGACAACCATAGAATGGAAGACAATACTTGCAGATCATATATCTGATAAGGGACTTATAGCAAGAGTATAAAGAACTCTTACAACTCAATAGTAAAAAGAAAACCCAATTTTAAAATGGGCAAAGGGGAAGGGAATGATGGGAGGAAAGAAATAGGTGACTGAGATTAAGAGGTATAAACTTCCAGTTGCAAAATAAATGAGTCGTGGTTATGAAATGTACAGTGTGGGGAGTATAGTCAATAAATATATAATATGTTTATATGGTAACATACAGTAACTAGACTCATGGTGATCATTTTGAAATATATAGAAGTATCGAATCACTATGTTGTATGATAGGAACTAATGTAGTGTTGTAGGGCAATTATACTTCAAAAAAAAAGAAACAGAAAAAGAGAACAGATTTGTGGTTACCAGAGGTGTGGGCGGGGGTGGGGGGAGAGACAGCTGGCTGAAGGTGATCAAATGGTACCAACTTCCAGTTATAAGGTAAATAAGTGCTAAGGATGTCATGTACAACATGAAAAATATAATTACCACGGCTGTACGTTATATATGAAAGCTGTTAAGAGAGTAAATCCTGAGAGTTCTCATCACACATAAAATTTTTCTATTTCTTTAATTTTGTATCTATATAAGATGATGGATGTTCACTAAACTTATTGTGATAATCATTTCATGATGTATGTAAGCCAAATTATTATGCTGTACACCTGAAAATTATACAGTGCTGTATGTCAACTGTATCTCAATAAAACTGGAAGAAAAACAATCACCTACTGTATTGCATGCTAGTCTATTGACCTCTGAGTTTCTTGAAGACAGGGTGTGTCTTATTCATTTCTGTATTTCTGAGACCTCACAGCGTGCCTGGAATATATTAGGAACTGAACAAATAAGTTTTAACTAAATTAAATGGAATAATAAGAAAGTTATTGATCTAGAAAAAGAAATCCACCTCTTATAATTCAGCAAATACAGAACCATAAGTATGTCATGACATACAGAAGTCACTCAAATGTCTTTAGGTTCCAGACTGATTAGCCCCTGGGATTTTTTTTTTTTTTTTTTTGCGGTACGCGGGCCTCTCACCGTTGCTCTCCCGTTGCGGAGCACAGGCTCCGGACACACAGGCTCAGCGGCCATGGCTCACGGGCCCCCAGCCGCTCTGCGGCATGTGGGATCTTCCTGGACCGGGGCACGAACCAGTGTCCCCTGCATCGCGGACCCTCAACCACTGCACCACCAGGGAAGCCCCATATGATCTTTTTATATGCTTACTTTCCATTGGTATATCTTCTTTGGTGCAGTGTCTGTTAAAGTATTTGGCCTATTTTAAAATTGGGTTTATTTTCTTATTGTTGAGTATTAAGAGTTCTTTGTATATCTTGGATAACAGTCCTTTATCAGATGTCTGTTGCAAATATTTTCTCCCAGTCTTTGGCCCGTCTTCTAATTTTCTTGACATTGTCTTCTGCAGAGCAGAAAATTTTAATTTTAATGTTGTACAGCTTATCAGTTATTTCTTTCATGGACTGTGTTTTTGGTGTTGTATCAGAAAGCCATCACCGTGCTCAAGGTCACCTAGATTTTCTCATATGTTATCTTTTAGGAGCTTTTTAGTTTTACGTATTACACCTATGTCTTTGATCCATTTTGAGTTAATTTTTATGAAGGGTATAATCTGTGCCCAGATATTTTTTTTTTTTTTTTTTTTTTTTGCATATCGATGTTCAGTTGTTCTAGTGTCATTTACTAAAGAGACTTTGCTCCATGTATTATCTTTGTTCCTCTGTCAAAGATGACTTGACTATGTTTATGGAGATCTATTTCTGGGCTCTATCTTCTATTCCATTGATCTAGTTGTCCCTTCTTTCATCAGTACCACACTGTCTTGACTACTGTAGCTTTATAGTATGTCCTGAGATCAAGTAGTGTCAGTCCTCCAACTTTGTTCTTCTCCTTCAATAGTGCATGGCTATTGTTCATCTAAATTTTAGAACCAGTCTCTTGATATCCATAAAGTAGCTTGCTGGAAGTTTGATTGGAATGGTATTGAATCTGTAGATCATGTTGAGAAGAACTGACATCTTGATAATATTGAGTCTTCCTATCCATAAACATGGAATATCTTTCCATTTATTTAGTTCCTCTTTGGTTTCATTCATCAGAGTTTTGTAGTTTTCCCCCTGTATATAGTGTACATATTTAATTAGATTTATACCTAAGCATTTTATTTTGGAGGGGTGCTATTGTAAATGGTACTGCATTTTTAATTTCAAATTCTACTTGTTCAATGTTACTATATAGGAAAGCAATTGACTTTATATTAATCTTGTATCCTTCAATCTTGCCATATTTGCTTATTTGTTCCAGAAGGTTTTTGTTGCTGTTGTTGATTCTTTTGGATTTTCTACGTGAATGATCATGTCATTTGTGAACAAAGACAGTTTTATGTCTTCTTTCCCAATCTATATACCTTTTAGTTTCTTTTTTTGCCTTGTTAGCAAAGACTTCCAGTTCATTGTTGAAAAGGAGTGATGAGAGGGGACATCCTTACATTATACCTGATTCTTAGTGAGAAAGTTTCTAGTTTCTTATGCTTAAATATGATGTTAGCTGTAGGTTTTTATAGATAGTTTATCAAGTTGAGAAAGTCTCCTCTATTCCTAGTTTACTGGGAGTTTTTGTTATGAATAGGTGTTGGATTTTGTCAAATGCTTTTCTGCATCTATTGATATTATCATCTGATTTTGCTTTAGTCTGTTGATGTGACGGATCATTCTAAATGATTTTCGAATGTTGAACCAGCCTTGCGTATGATTTAATTCCATTTGGTTGTCATGTATAATTCTTTTTATACCTTTTGGATTCAATTTACTAAAATTTTGTTGAGCATTTTTGCATATATGCTTATGAGAGATATTGCTCTGTAGTTTTCTTTTCTTGGTATGTATTTGTCTGTTTTTGGTATGAGGGTAATGCTGGCCTCATAGAATAAGTTAGGAAGTATTCCTTCTGCTTCTATCCTCTAACAGAGATTGTAGAGAATTGGTATACTTTCTTCCTTCATGTTCAGTAGAATTCACCAGTGAACCCAGCTAGACCTGGTGCTTTCTGTTTTGGAAGGTTATTAATTATTGATTTAATTTCTTTAATAGATATAGGCCTATTCAGATCATCTGTGTCTTCTTGTGTGGGTTTTGGCAGCTTGTGTTGTTGAAGTAATTGGTCGATTTTATGTACATCAGTTTTGTGGGCATAGAGTTGCTTATTACCATTTTTTAAAAAATTTCTGTGACATGCTTGTGTGTTTTATCCATTTTCTGTGTTTTCTTCTCTATTAGTGATTTTCAGTCATTCTTTACATATTTTGAATACTTATGTTTGTCAGTTATATGTGCTGCAAATACCTTTAGTATAATTTTATGTATTCTTGATGTAATAAACTTTCCATCACTATATAGTGACTCACTTTAGTGCTAATAATGATAGACTTTAACTCTATTTTGTCTGATGTTTTGTTTTTGTTCTTTTGTCCATCATGTATTTGTCTAGGGTGCCTTTTTACATGCATTTGTTTTCAAAATTTCCATGTCTTTTTGAGCTAGGAGTGTTTCTCATAAATAGTGTATATCTGGAATGGTTTTGTTTTGTTTTTCTTTCTGGTCTCATAATCTCTGTTTTTTAAAGGACAGATTTAAGCCTTTCATAGTCATTATAATTATCGGTACCACTGGGCTTGTTTCTATCATATTATTTTTGTCCTCTCTCCATTTTTCTATGCATTTTTCTCCTTTTATTTTTTGGCTGTGCTGTGCAGATTGTGGGATCTTAGTTCCCCAGCCAGGGACTGAACCCCGGGTCCTTGGCAGTGAAAGCGTGAAGTCCCAACCACTGGACTGCGAAGGAATTCCCTCTAGGCATTTTTCTTCTTTTGATTTTTTTTTGATTGATTGTAGTTTTTTCACAATTTTATTCTTTGTTTTGTACTATTCTTAATGGTTACTCTTAAGCCACAACCCTCCAAAAAAAGCCTCAAAATCTTCAAATATTTTCCTTATTTATCATGCTATTTTAGTTCTGCCCTATTTTTAAACAACTGCCACATATCTGATGTTCTTATCATATTTGTTTATTTGGATTAAGTAACACATCTTCCATTTTGTTTGCTCACCATTTGCTCTTTCCTCTTAGATCTGTTGCCCTGGGATCATTACTTCGTTTCTTTTTTTTTAACATATTTATTGGAGTATAATTGCTTTATAATGGTGTGTTAGTTTCTGCTTTATAACAAAGTGAATCAGTTATACATATGTTCCCATATCTCTTCCCTCTTGCGTCTCCCTCCCTCCCACCCTCCCTATCCCACCCCTCTAGGCGGTCACAAAGCACCGAGCTGATCTCCCTGTGCTATGCAGCTGCTTCCCACTAGCTATCTACCTTACGTTTGTTAGTGTATATATGTCCATGCCTCTCTCTCGCTTTGTCACAGCTTACCCTTCCCCCTCCCCATATACTCAAGTCCATTCTCTAGTAGGTCTGTGTCTTTATTCCTGTATTACCCCAATCATTACTTCTTGAATTACATCCTTCAGAAGTTCCTTTAGTGAAGGTTTAGTGATGGTCTGAGTTTGCCTTTACTTTCTCTCTTTCTTAAAAGATTGCTTTGTTTGATTGAAAATACTAGTCTGATGGTCATTTTCTCTCAATGTTTCCACCTACTCATTTCTGATTTTCATGTTGGTCAGAAGACTGCTCTCCTGTCTGACCAGCTGTCCTTTGTAGGTGATCTGTCTTTTTGCTGCAACTGCTTTTTTTTCTAATTAACCTTTTTATTTTGAGATAATTGTAGATTCATATGTAGCTGAGTACCCTTAACCTGGCATACTGTTTACCTAGTTTCCCTTAACATCTTGCAAAACTACAGTGTAGTATCACTCTTCTTTGTAATTTTATTCTGCACTTATTTAAACATTTCAAACCTGGTAATTCTACATTCTGTACTGGACAATTCCAACATCTATAGTCCTTGAAGACCTCTGACTTTCACTCATTGCAGCTGACCCTAATGTGCTTTGGGACATTTTAATGTGAGCTCATTACTGAATCATATTATGTGAGAATCCTGCCAGCCTAAACTGGGGTGGTTTCTTCCAGAGATATTTGTGTCTGTTTTGCTGGTCTGTTTTTGATGCCACCGACCCAGGACCATTTTGAGACCCTTAGAGGCCTGGCTTGGTAAAGGAATAACAGGCTTATTTCCTCCCATTCCGCATCCTTTGGCAGTCCTGTCGTGGTCCTTTGGCCTTGAGGCAACTCTACGTCTCCTCAGCTCTCACTGCTTACTGCATTCAGTGGCTGCCCTGCTTAAGGTTTATTTGTTTGTTAGTGGGGCTTGTGAGCACAGCAGTATATCACAAATTAGGTCCTATCGAAGATCCAGCTGCTTTGTTGCAGAAGGTCAATAAAACTCTTAGCCTACCATATTGCTGGAAGCAGAAGTTCTGGAGAAAAGGTGACAGTGGTTATTGATCTTTGGAATGAGTACTGAATAAAATTGTATTGTCTTTGTAGTGTTCGTCTTGGATTGTTGCCAGTATCCCCTCTTGACCCCACCCCGCCACCCTTACAGGACTGAAGCACTCATTTCCCAAGCTGCTGGGCACCACTATCCTCTATGACTTGCCCTTGTCTGAAGAGGACTGTCGTGCCCAAGGGTCAATCTGCATCCAGTGACTATTGATGTATCTGTGTGTGCCCAGTTCAGGACACCTTTCAGGGACCATCCTAGCTGAAAGTCCCCTGTGGAGATGGTTGAGACCTTTATTGTGACTGTATCATGTTCTCTGCAAATCTTGCTTTTGTCACTTCCCCACAGGTATCGATGATCTTATGGGCACTGCCCCCCCCAATAAACTTCTTGCATGCAAATTGGCATCAGAGTCTGCTTTCCTGGAGGACATTGAGCTAAAACAGTCTCATTTTCAAAAATTTTTAGAACTTACATGGCCCCGTAGAGTACATACTTAAAATATCTGTACCGTGTCATGAATTTTAGTCCTGGGAGACATTTAGAAATAATCTAGTTTTACATCATTCTAAAATAAAAAAATTGAGACCCAGAGTTGAAATATCTCATAAAAGGTCGTTAACTCACTTTGTGGTCTCCCGTTGTCTCCAAACAAAGGGGACTGAACTCTGATCTTTACTCTTTAAGTTCTATTATTCAAGTGATCTATGGTTCTGAGCTTTGAGACCAAGACATTTACTAGCCTTTAGTGTTGTGTTCCTTCTTTGCCTCTTTGTGTATTTTTTTGTTCTTTCCTTGGATACTCCTAGCAAATTTCTTCAAATAGTCTTGAACGTGGCCATAAATTAGAGTATACAAAAGGTAGCCAAAGGTGTTATAACAAAGAAATTTGATCTATTTTGCTTACTTGTGTCCTGCAACACCCTCCTAACTATTGGGCATGGATGTAGGTGCAGGGCCAGCTTCATGGGCGTGTGACTGGTCCCAAATTCAGAGGGTCCCAGCTATTGATTTCATGCTTAGTGGATGCCTTGAAATTCATAATCATTTTTTAACCAGGAGTGCCACATTTTAATTTTTCAATGGGCCTCACAAATAATATAGCTGGTCCTGGGTAGACAATTTGGTATAGAAGGAGGAACATGGCCTTTAGATGTCTGAAAGATGTGGGATTGAATCATGCCTCTGTCCTCTATGTTTTATGGCCTTGGGCAAAATTCTTAAACCCTCTGGATCTTTTTCCTCATTGAGAAAATATTGATGACAGGGCCTATAAGTATTTGAAATTTGCTAGTTAAAAAACTAATTAACAGGGCTTCCCTGGTGGCGCAGTGGTTGGGAGTCCGCCTGCCGATGCAGGGAACGCGGGTTTGTGCCCCGGTCTGGGAGGATCCCACATGCTGTGGGGCGGCTGGGCCCGTGAGCCATGGCCACTGAGCCTGCGTGTCCGGAGCCTGTGCTCTGCAACGGGAGAGGCCACAACAGTGAGAGGCGCGCATAATGCAAAAAACAAACAAAAACAAAACTAATTAACAAACACTACTACAGTAGCTGTCATGTGAAAAAGTTAGAATTAGTGAAGTTAAGCCAGTGCGTTCTGGAGTCAGATTTCCTGGGTTCATATCTGAGCTTTGTGATTTACCAATGTTGATACCTTGGGTAAGTTCCCTAAACATTCTTTGTGTCCCATCTGAAAATCATAGGATATGTGTGAGTGTTACATGAGTTAATTGTAACTTCTCCATGGCATGGTACCTGGTATATGGTATTCATTCAAATGTTAACTGTTCTTGGTTTTAGAAAAGATACCCAAACGCTTCTAAAACATGCATGCTATGAGAGAAAAATAATCAAAAGGGTCCTTTGTAGGGAATCCTTCTTTGCCTCTTTGTGTATTTTTTTGTTCTTTCCTTGGATACTCCTAGCAAATTTCTTCAAATAGTCTTGAACGTGGCCATAAATTAGAGTATACAAAAGGTAGCCAAAGGTGTTATAACAAAGAAATTTGATCTATTTTGCTTACTTGTGTCCTGCAACACCCTCCTAACTATTGGGCATGGATGTAGGTGCAGGGCCAGCTTCATGGGCGTGTGACTGGTCCCAAATTCAGAGGGTCCCAGCTATTGATTTCATGCTTAGTGGATGCCTTGAAATTCATAATCATTTTTTAACCAGGAGTGCCACATTTTAATTTTTCAATGGGCCTCACAAATAATATAGCTGGTCCTGGGTAGACAATTTGGTATAGAAGGAGGAACATGGCCTTTAGATGTCTGAAAGATGTGGGATTGAATCATGCCTCTGTCCTCTATGTTTTATGGCCTTGGGCAAAATTCTTAAACCCTCTGGATCTTTTTCCTCATTGAGAAAATATTGATGACAGGGCCTATAAGTATTTGAAATTTGCTAGTTAAAAAACTAATTAACAGGGCTTCCCTGGTGGCGCAGTGGTTGGGAGTCCGCCTGCCGATGCAGGGAACGCGGGTTTGTGCCCCGGTCTGGGAGGATCCCACATGCTGTGGGGCGGCTGGGCCCGTGAGCCATGGCCACTGAGCCTGCGTGTCCGGAGCCTGTGCTCTGCAACGGGAGAGGCCACAACAGTGAGAGGCGCGCATAATGCAAAAAACAAACAAAAACAAAACTAATTAACAAACACTACTACAGTAGCTGTCATGTGAAAAAGTTAGAATTAGTGAAGTTAAGCCAGTGCGTTCTGGAGTCAGATTTCCTGGGTTCATATCTGAGCTTTGTGATTTACCAATGTTGATACCTTGGGTAAGTTCCCTAAACATTCTTTGTGTCCCATCTGAAAATCATAGGATATGTGTGAGTGTTACATGAGTTAATTGTAACTTCTCCATGGCATGGTACCTGGTATATGGTATTCATTCAAATGTTAACTGTTCTTGGTTTTAGAAAAGATACCCAAACGCTTCTAAAACATGCATGCTATGAGAGAAAAATAATCAAAAGGGTCCTTTGTAGGGAA
>NW_006787464.1:1783366-1835933 GCF_000442215.2 Lipotes vexillifer
TGTGAATAACACTGTAGTGAAGGACATGACAACTACAAACCACAGAGTAAAACGTTTGTCCTGGTCAGCACAGCAACTCCACTTAACATTCACCTCTGGATGGGTCATTGTGCCCTTGAGGAGAAGAGGTAATCTCTTGTCAATATGTTCTAAATAGTTAATTCTGGTGTACAGGTTTACACAAGCCTTTTCACCTCTGAAACAGAAAACCTGGAGGCACAGAGTCCCCATGATGGTCATATGCCCCTTGTCTTCAATTTTATATATAGTGCCTGTTTGGAGTACAAACTCTTTCTATCATGATATACCTCATTAGTCATCCCAAAGTGGTGAACTCTGAGAGGGAAGTCCAAATTCTTGCAAGATAGCTCAGGATGTTCCCAAGGTATAGTGCAGTGAATATCTAAACTAAAGCAAATAAGCCCCCTACCACCCAAAAAAACAGGCATGGGCTTCCTCTAGATTACTCTATCCTTGTTGTGGACTGAACTGTGTACCCCAAATCCCTATGCTGAAACTGTAACCCCTATTGTGGTGGCATTTGGAGAAGGGGCCTTTGGGAGGTAATTAGGGTTAGACTAAGTTATGAGGATGGGGCCCTCATGATGGAATTAGTGGCTTTCTACAACAAGGAAGAGAGATATTTCTCTCTCCACACGCTGACACCAGGGAAAGACCATGTGAGGACACACAGAGAAGGCAGGCTTCTGCAAGCCAGAAAGAGAGTGCTCCCAAGAACATGATCATGCTGGCATTCTGATCGCAAACTCCCAGCCTCTAGAACTGTGAGAAAATAAATTTTTATTGTTTAAGCCACACAGCCTATGATATTTTGTTATGGCAGCCTGAGCTAAGATAATCCTTTTTGACTGTTTTCTTCTGTCATATGTTCTTTCTCCTATCCTCCTTTGGATTGATGCTCTCTGATCACTAATAGATTAATTTACCAGAAATATTTAGGTAAAATTAATAAATTCTTCCCCATAAGAGCACTGAGAGAATATTTAGCTTGCTGTTGTGGGTTGAATTGTGACCCCCAAAAGGTATATTGCAGTCCTAATTCCCAGTATCCATGAATGTGATTTTATTTGAAAATAGGGTCTTTGCAGGTGTGATCAAGGTGAGGTCATACTGGAGTAGGGTGGGACCCCTAATCCAATATAACTAGTTTCTTCATAAGAAGAGGAAAATGCCATGTGAAGACGCAGGCACACAGGAAGAAGGCCTTGTGATGATAGAGGTGGGTATTGGAGTGGATGCAGCTGAAGGCTATGGAATGCCAAGGACCTATGGCCACTATCAGAAGCCAGGAAGAGGCAAGGAAGTATTCTACCCAGAATATTAGAGGGAGCCTGGCTGTGCTGCCATCGTGATTTCAGACTTCTAGCCTCCTGAACTGTGGGAGAATATATTTTTAAATCACTCAGTTTGTGGTATGTTGTTATGGCAGCCCTAGGAAATGAATACACTTGCCTTCTTTCATTCAAGCAGTATTTATTCTTGCTTTTAGCCTCTTCTCTCAGTGATTGTCATCAGTACAATTGCCTTCAAAGCAGATGAACAAGATACACAGGTGTGAGGACCTTTTACATTCTAGTCATCTAGCTTTGTGGAATAAAAGATCTGAACAAGAATAGATACATGTATATGTATAACTGAATCACTTTGCTGTACACCTGGAACTAACACAACATTGGTAATCAACTATACTCCAATGTAAAATTAAAATTAAAAAAAAATTTTACTTAAAAAAAAGAGTTGCAGAGGTTATGGAATCCATGGCACAATACCACCCAATCCCCCAGGGCCCACATATTCTTTAGCCTGTTAAGTAAACCCAACCAGCCACTAATGAACAAAGTGTACATGCATATTCGATGGTGGATGGGAGGTAATTTCAATCTAGTTCTTGCCAAGTTTGTGATGGATGAAAGGCCACAGCATGTTTGTCTCAGGTGTAGAGAGAGCTATGTAAAATAGAAAGGGCAATAGATCTATGTAGTGAGCTGTATTACAGATGCCTTTTATTTATGGAATCTCACTTCCAATTGTGAACATGCTCTTTTAAAAATTCTTCTTGAAATATTTAAGTTTATAACTATGTATCATTCAGCCCCTCCCAGATAAGCAGAAATAACATATTTTCATTTGTTTTATTTTCCAACACAAGGGGGCAGCATTGTAGCACTCTTCATTTCCTGTAGGCCTAACGTTGCTATACTTTGTGCAGGTTTAAATATAGTGCACCTTTTCCAAATGAATAATCATTTGAGAATTACACAAAGGATGACCCAGACTATTTAGCCCTCACATGATATTCATTTTAATTCAAGCTTTGAAACAGTACCCGCTGATGAGCATTCATACAAATTGTATACATTTCATATTTGCTTCATGGTTTCTGATTCTATTATATAATAATCACCCAATTCTGAGAAGAAGACAGGGTACTATTGTGTTTTGTAGTGTTTATGTTGGGCAATTTTCTAAAAATCTGAATTCATTTATACGGGATTTTCAGTCACGTTATTGGGAAGTACATAGGGTACCAGGAGATAGGCCTGTTGGACATAAAGGATGAGTAACCCTCCAGGCAGGTGAGCTTCCTGTCAGATGTGATGCAACAAGTCTGTGAGAGAGAGAAACCGGTGCCAGGGGTTCTGGCAGGTCCATCCAAATGAATGGACTTGCAGATGGGGGTGGAGTGCAATAACAATAGTAATAATGATGATGGGAAGAAAAGTACCATTCTTGGCTGCTCATTTTATCTTAGGTCCTTATTATTTGCTTAACTATATTATTCATAATATAATACTCTTGAAAAGTTACTCTCATTTTTTATAGGTGAGGAAGTAGAAGCTTGGTTTAGTGATTCACCCCTCAGTTCCTGAAGCTCATAGGTGGCAGCACTGACTGCCAAACCCAGGCTTCTCCCACCACTTCCCACTGCTTTTCCATCCACAGTAAAAGAGATTGAATTCAGGGCTTCACTGTAGAAATTGATTGGATTTGATATTCAAACTTCTTTATCCTTACCCCATCCAATTCATATATTTGATTTAATCTAGGCTACTGTGATGGTTAATTTCATGTGTCACCTTGACTGGGCTAAGGGATGCCCAGATAGCTGGTACAACATTATTTCTGGGTGTGTCTGTCAGGGTGTTTCTGGAAGAGATTAACATTTGAATCAGTAAAGAAGATGATCCTCACCAATGTAGATGGGCATCATCCAATCCCTTGAGGGCCTGAATAGGACAAAAAGGCAGAAGAAGGGTGAATTTCCTGTTTGTTTCAGCTGGGACACCCATTTTCTCCGGCCCTGGGGCATCAGCATTCCTGGTTCTTGGGCCTTTGGACTCAGAACAAGACTTGGCTGGATTACACTACTGGCTTTCCTGGTTCTCCAGCTTGTAGACAGCAGATGTGGTATTTTTTGGCCTTCATAATAATGTGAGCCAATTTCTATAATAAATTTCCATTATGTATGTGTGTGTGTGTGTGTGTGTGTGTGTGTGTGTGTGTATATATATATATATATTGCATTTGTTATTTGTAGGTCTTTACATCTGAGCATTCATTTAGTGCCGTATGTCTGAGAATCTTGATCTCAACAGAACTGTGGAGGAGATCCCAGAAGCCTCCAGTCCCTTTAGAGTTGTGTTTTTCACTGTACTACTGAATCAGTGACTAAGGAAGGGGTATTTGCTTTTGTTTGGTAGCACAGTGGATTCACATCACTCATTTTCCTCTGAGAAACCCAAGGCACAGCAAAGGTGGTGGGTTACTATCTCCATTACCTACCAGTGGCAGATACGGAAGACAGCATCTCAACCTTTGAAAAAGAGAAACTGAGGCAAGAACAAATTGCTGAAGTAGATTGCCCGTGATTGCTAATTGAAATCTTTGAACCACCAGTCTTTGTTCCTGAACCAGGACTGCATCTTTTTTTTTTTTTTTTTTTTTTTGCGGTACGCGGGCCTCTCACTGTTGTGGCCTCTCCCGTTGCGGAGCACAGGCTCCGGACGCGCAGGCTCAGCGGCCATGGCTCACGGACCCAGCCGCTCCGCGGCATGTGGGATCCTCCCGGACTGGGGCACGAACCCGTGTCCCCCGCATTGGCAGGCGGACTCCCAACCACTGCGCCACCAGGGAAGTCCAGGACTGCATCTTTTGAGTTTAACATCACTTTAGGAGTCAGGTTTGAATTTTTGTCCCAGGTTTGCCTTTTGCTGGCTCTTGGCTTTGGGCAAGCTCCCCGAGCTTCAGATTCCTCATTTGTGAAAGAAAGATAAAAATAATATCAATTTCTTGGGATTAGGAAATAAATATTTGTGTGTGTATATGTATATGTGTGTGTATGTATATATGTGTGTGTGTGTATATATATATATATATATATATATATATATATGTATATAAATATCCCTAGGCCTATTTTTTGGTACACACATACCCATTCAGTAAATAATGGCCAACCTTTTAAAAAAATTTCATTTTAATCTACTCTGCTCTGTGACAAGGGCACCAATCTCTGTAACTCAGAGCCATCTGCAGTTTCAAGCAGTGCCCATTGAGGCCACTGGGTGTCTATAGAAAGCTTGAATTTGAAGAGTAAGAAAAAAGATGCTTGTGAACATTTTTTATAAACTGTAAAGCTTTGTAAAAAAGATTATAATGTTTCCTTCTCTGAACTCAATTTCTACTTGATACATACCTATATTTTTGCATTTATCTAGTTAGTTCAAATCAATAAACATTTATAGAGCACCTAATATATATTAGGGAAATATTCATCCATTTTACAACGTGCACTGTTCTAGGCACTGTATATTCAGCAATGAACAAAATGGGCTAATCTTTTTCCCCTGGAGCTTATATCTGTAAGGGTGACAGTAAGCAAACACATACACACACGTAGAACGGTAGAATGTTTGGTAATAATATGAAGAAAAATGAAGCTTGGTAAAGTAGAGACTGATGGTAGGTGCCATTTTAAGTAGTATGTCTTAGAAGCCTTCTTTGAGAGGGTTAAAACTGAGCAAAAACCTGAATTAAATAAAGGAATGAGCCACATATATATCCAGGAAAAGTGAGCTCTCATCAGAGAGAACAAAAAAGTAAAAGGCCTTGAAAGCAAGTTGTTTGGTTGTTATGTTTGAGAAACAGCAAGGAAACCAGGGCAAACCGTGCAAGTTGATGGGTTTCCTATGTAATTCATTGTCTCTTTGGGAGACAATATCTATTATAATATTATAACTTTATAGCTCCTCTATTATAAGTGTATTCACCTATAATATTATAATAAAAATAGTGATACTAATTAGTACTTATTGAGTACTCACTGTATATACTAAGTTAGTCCTTACAACCTGACCCTATTATTCAGAGAATCTAAAGAACCTTCTTAAGGTAACATATCCAGGAAGTGGGTGAGGCAACACTTTGTCTTGTTTGAAAGTGCAGGCTGCAGAGTAATTCAATGGGAAGACAGATAAGAGAAAATAATGTGACAGGAGTTATGGAAAGCTACCAAGAGCAGGTGACATGTGACTTGTGCCTGAAGGAGGAGCTTGGGTTCTTAAGGGAGAAGTTGGGGATGGGAGTGGAGAGAGAATCTCCTGGCAGAAACAAAGTGTTGGAGGCTTGGAAGAGCACCATTTATGCAGGAAATAGCACACAGTTAAGCGTAGCTGGAGAATCTGTAACACTAAACGTAATAGATATGTTCTTGTGCGTACAGGTGCCAGGATGAAGGTCTGCTACTGTGATATAGGACACCTCCCAGCTATGGCTGGGTGGAGATAGAGCCCTGACCCAAATGCAGCAGAGTCTATTGTCTTATTAGGGACATATGATCTGTGTCACTTGGCTTAAACGTATGAGTTGGCTGAATCAGATTCTGTCTTTCAAACTTTTGAAGCAAGGATACCAAGACTATTGCTAGTCTGTGGAGGGCCCTAAAATAGGGAGGTTATCTGAATTTGGGGGCTCAGGAAGTTATTTGAGGTCATGTGAAAACTGATTAGGAAACTGACTCTAGAAAGAAAAAACACAGCAAGTGCAGAGATGAGCAAAGACGGAGCATCATGAGGTCTCTGAGGAAAAGAAATGGGGGCATCAGCTCTTTAGTTTCTGCTGCATTCACAGTTCCCAGTTCTTTAGGGCTCATGACGCAGGTCTAGTTCCTGTCTTGGATCCCAGAGATCTCTGTATCCTAAAATTAGGGGGATCATATAACTGTTATCGAAACTGGCATATTTTTGAGAGTGAAAGTGGGTGCTGTTAATAATTACAAGCATAAAATGGACAAGGACAGATAAAAACTGGGATGTAGGCAATGGTGGGTGGAAGAACCACTTGCTCTCCAGAAAATAACGTGATGATGATGAAAGCAACAGAGCAAAATTTAATTTGTAGTGTTTGCCGATTTCTGTGGTATAAATACTCCCACCACGGCTGATTCTAAACTCCCAGTACAATATCAACTGGTGGCAAAATTCCTGAAAATTTAATAATCAGCCTTCTCAAGCTGTGACAAGTCAGCTCCAACATCCCACTGGATGTATATTGCCCTACCTAAAATACTCTCTCCTCAGGTCCACTCTCCCTCATTTTCACTTAGGTTTTTTAAGTGCATGTGATTCTTGAAACTCCAAAATCACTGATGAGAACAGTGCTGCCTTTGGGTCTGAAACTACAGGCAGTGGGAAGTCTGCCTCCCAGTCTCCCTTCCAGCTCCTTGAAGGGAGAGACTGCCTGCAACCTCCTTTCCACTCCCAGTGTGCCCAGCACAGTGAGGAATATGCAGGAGCTGTCAGTAAATAACTGCTGATTAGTGCTTCAGGGGTCACTCACTGGCTCCCCTAGAGTAAGGTTACTCAGCTGTGGTCTGCAATTTGCCTGTCAGCAGTGGGAGAGCACCTTTGTGACAGATTAGCAAACAGCAGCTTCTCAGGGGATTCTGAGACCTGGGCTCTGACATTCTCACCCAGATCTGATTGCTGTCAGCTCACCGTCCCCTGTCAAACAGCAGCCTTCCGTGCACAGAAAATGTAGTTTATTCATTCGGTGGTAGGATGGTCTTCCCCTATAGCCACGTGGGTACTAAGTGCCTCATCAGGGCTCCTCCTTGGCTTGTTCACATTGGCCTGAGGCAAGCGCTGACACACTCATTCCTTGGTCTTCATTCTTCAAATAACACAGTCTTTGCCTTCCAAAAAGCAGAATCTTCCAAACTGCTCTGGAAATAAACTGGTTACCTGAGGTTATTAGCTGAGCCTGGCTCAGTGCAGATACGTTCTTAATTGGCCTCTAGATTTTTCTTTTCTTCCCCCCCCCCTTTTTGTTCTTATTTCTACTTGCACGTAAAGATCTTTATACTTTTCCGAAGATTAGTGAAATATCAGAAGAATTCAGTTTCTAACAGACTTCCTACAAGCAGTTTTCCTTGTTTCTGAGAAGTGATAAGACTGGGAGACGTTGCCTCTGGAAATCCTAAATATATTACTGTTCAATGGTTGATACTGCACTTTTGCTGGGGCCGAATTTATTCCAAGTCAGACACGTGTGCTCATACACACACCTGCTAACACACAGACACAGACACACACTTTCTGTTCCAGCAGCTCTCAGCTGAAATGAAATCAAGTGAAATGACAGTTGTGCACTTGTACTACCACTGTCCTTTTTAAGTGAATTGCTTAAAGAGTTGTTTACTTAAAAAGTCTTCTCAGCTTATGTGCCAACCAATAAAATGATCATTTTCCAAGGTGAATTATTCCGAAGTACTATAAAAAAGAAGGTACAAAATCACCTGTAAACAAAGACTCTTAAGTCTCAGCTTTTAGTAGACATGCACCGGAATCAAGAAGGTCAGGATTCACTGTTCCTGGTACTTTTGGTCATAGTAAGAGTAGTTAACTTTCATAAACCATAGTGTGACAGTCAATTCACCACAAAATTCTATGTGCTTCCACTGTGTCCATTAATGTCTTTGATAATGTGAAATAATGATAGAAATCTAAATAACAGATATTCATAAAGTGGCATATATATGTGTGTGTATATATTAAAGCTGTTTGCTAAAGCATTGTTTAAAATTCTGTAGAAGGGTAAAAATTCTACAGTCTAATAAGTAAGCATGATTTAATTTGCAGCCACTTAACGGATTGCTATCAGATTATTTAAAACGATGTTGTAGAACAATATTTGCTGCTGTGGAAAGATGTTCAGAATATATTACCAAGTGGTGAAAACAATCTACAAAACTTTATGACAACATTTTTACACATATGGGTGTGTTGTGTGTTGTGTGTGTGTGTTTCATAAGACTAGAAAAAGTGTATACCAACAAGATCTATTAACAGTGGTTATACCTGGGTGGAATGATTAAAGTTAAATGGCTGTATTTCCTATATACGTTGCTCACTGTGCTCTGTTTTTACTGCCCTGAGCATGCTTGACTATTTTGTTTAAAGGAAAAGTTATTCTCAATGAACTTACTGAATTTTGAAGGGAGTAGAGTCATACACAATTGACTATAAAGTGAGGCATATGTATGTACTAAACTTGTGGAATGGGGACATGTGAGTAATTCATTAAACTCCTGTCCTTCTATTCAGGGATAAGCTTTAGAAAGGTGAGCAGGGTGACCTAGAGGAATGGGAACACCTTGGGCGACATGAATTGATGCCTGCTTAAAGAGTTAAGGCATCTATCTCATCCCCCCACAGAGCAAAGAGAACAAAGCTTTTACTGTACTATTAATTAGAATTCAGCTTTGCATAGTCTGTGGTTACAAACTTCAGTGAAATTGGTGCAGGATCCTATTCTCAAAGGGTTACAAAGCACATATTGTTGTCAAAGTAATTCTAGTACAGAAAGATGGCATCCTTGGAATAAAGATTAAATACATTTTATATGGAGCAAACCACATTAGACAATTTCATAGTTTTAAATGTTAAAGAGCAATGAACATTTCCAGGAATTTTGTCAGCTCTTTTACTTAAAAATAAATGCCTTTATTTCCCATAAATGCAAAACAACATATTTTAACAGTTTTATCTGGTGGGAAAAAATTGAACTGAAATATAACATTGTTAACTGTGATGGTTCCCCATTAATGGATAGGTAACCATGAATAAATTTCTATAAACCAAACATCATATCTTATCACCTTCTCCCCAAGTGCTTGGCACAGTGCCTGACACATAATAGGCACTCACCAAAAGTATGCATACTTGATAGAGCTGGAAAATGTGCTTACCTGGACATCTCCAATCTGTGCTTGCTGTTGAGTAGAATGGCATGATCGAAAGAATAACTGATGGAGAGACAAGTGACTTGAGTTCTAATCCCAGCTCTTCTATTAACTCAGTGTATGACTTCTCTTTGTGGCTCCATTTACCCATTTGCTAAAAAGGGGATTGGACTGGATTAACTCCAACGGGAGTTTGTTTCATATTTAAGTACCTAAGATTCTAAAGGATCCCTCAGGGGTTTTTTCCTTTCTCTCTCTATTGCCCAAGCTCATGTATTTATTAATGTATTCCACAGATGCTTACTGAATGTCTTCTGTGTGTTAGGCATTGTGCTATATCATACAGAATAGGCCTGCAAACAAGGCACACACAGTCATTGGCCTTGGGGTCCCTTCCTCCAGTGAGAGAGTTGTGTGCCCTTCTACTCAACAGATTACATTTTGAAAATTTTTATTCATTGTTTAAAGTATGATCTTATAATAATGGGATGTTATTCTTATTGGGGGGGTCATTTGTCATCATAGAACTCTATTTGATAAAATAAATTAATTCAGAAAGCTTAAACTCATAATTTATATTTCCTTTTTAATTGTTTGGACCATAACAGTGACAAATTTAGTAGTTTCTAGCTTTTTAGTGACATAGTGAGTATACTTCACATTACAGTGTAGATGTGTGTTTAAAATGCAGTTTATAAATTATATTTTTATAAACTGTCATATTTTCATTGTACCAGAGCAAACTGATGATTAGAAGTAATATTTCGGTGACATAATGAAGGCATATTGTCGTGTAATTATGACCCAACCTACATATATTTTTCTATTACTTTAAGATTTTTCTTAATGCAAAGCATCTCTATACTTTAATAAAATGAATTATACTAAAATAATCATAGGCATATTTTGGCACAACATAGATCTTTTTATTACTTTGATCTATTAGGTGATGTACTAAAATATTCTATCTAGTTTTACTTCAGAAACATCCTGCTTTCTCAGGGTAAGTCAGAATAAGCTGGTCATGCTGCTGTAACAAAAAACCCCCAAACTCCCAGAGGCTTGAAACCGTATAGGTTTTCTTCTTGCTCATACTGCGTATTCACCTTGGATATGGATGAGCTAGACTGATCATAATCCTTCTGAGATCCAGGGTGACAGTAGCCACGTCAAATATTTTCATAAGACGTGCAAGGGGACAAAGAGAGCTCTGGAGGGTCTCACGCTGGCAATGAATTATTTGGCTACATCCAGTTGCATATCATTGGTCAGAATTAGTCACATGCTCCATCATCTCCCAAGGGGGCCAGGAGGTGTTATCCTACCATCTGCCTGAAAGGAAGACAGCTGGGATATTTGATGAGTAACAGAAATTACTGCCATACATGGTGTGAAAGACTTGTTTTCAGGCATTAGCTCTCTTAATTGGCTTGGGAATCAATTAACTGTTGGTTATCTTAGACACTTGTTTAGTTGAGAAACCATTTTTAAAAAATATCAAAGTACCATCTTTCTTGAAAATATCTACTGTATTATATATATTGCTGAAATTTCATCAGCATCTTCAAATTTTAGATTTATGACATTTGCTATGGTGTATATTTCTAAATCTTGCCCATGGACATTAATCAGCTTATTACTATGATTCTCAAAAGCATTAAAAAAGAAATAACTTTAGGTTATGGTAGAGGTTTTATTTCTTTAATGCTTCTTTTACCTTTTGTGTTTTCATTAGACCCTTTCAGTGTTTTGCTTTGCATTGCTATTTCAGTATTATCCTTTGACAACACTCTGCTAGGGCTTGCTCACTTTCCATTGTAATGTAGTTCTGAGCCAGAGTAGATAGGAATTTGTCAGAAAACCATTTTAGACTCACAATGCTTCTGAATATCCATCTGAAAGTTTCATTTCACTATTCAGCTTTCTTAGGTAAAATAGTAAACAATGTATTCATGGCTTTTACTTTACATCCTCAAATTAATGCATTTTTATATGCATTACCACTTTTATTCATTTTTTTCATTTATTTACTTATTCAACAAATTTTTATTGCACTCCTAGTGTAGCAGGCACTCAAACTGATTTAATTATATGACTATTACTAAGAATTTCTGAGGAATCACAGGTAATTTTCTTAGTTACACTTTAAGAGTTGTAAAGGTTCTATTCTTTTATATGAAACTGGCAACAGAAGCTTAACAATGGAACATACACTCTGAAACACATGTCCAGAGGCAGGGGCTAGATTACATTCTTTCCTGTGATCCTTTGCAGAAGAGTGATATACGCATTTGGAAGATTATTGACTGGAGGTACTGGTATGGTATGTTGCCATCAAATATTCTGGAATACATACTTTATTCACTTAATTAGCCAAAAGTAACTATAGGTCTACAGTATGCCTTATTTACTCTTTGGTAGAAACTTAGAATATAAAGATCATCACAACGTAAACCATATTCTCATGTAGTTCACAGTAAACTGGGAGAAATAGATATGTTAATGTATAATTAACAGGTGTATAATGTAATAAGTTTTATGATAAATGTACCTACCGAATACAATGGAAGTGCCACGAGCTTGTGGAAAAGCAACCTGGAGGTGTTGGTGAGATCTAACAAGAGTGAGGTAATCAAGTGACATATACTGGGGTCTTGAGTGTAATTCACTGAGCAGGAGAGGAGGGAGAAGAACACTGCAAGCATAGCAAGTGACATGAGTTATTAAATGCATGGACGTGTGAAAACATGCACAGCCCAAGGGCTGTGTACATGGGTTTGGGGAGTGTTGGCAGGAGATGAGGCTGAAAGAAAGCCCTGAGCCAGACAGAGCAGGGTCTTGGCTTGGGTTTGCCTCAGAAGAATATATTACTTTTTCAGGATAAGAAAAGGGAGGCATTAACTAAAGGGATTGGAATTTACCTGGAATTGTTGAAACTTACAAAGCAAGAGAATGACAGAGTCAGGTTGATATATTTAGGAAGATAAGTAATCGTAGTGGGGGATGGAGAGGGAGAAGAAACTAGAAATAGTGAGACTGGGAGGCACACAAAACTTAAATCTTGTTTTCATCAGCTTACTTCTCCAGCGACTAGATTCTAGGCAATTGAGATAGGTGACTAATTCTTGTACTTTAACTTATAATATTATGACTGTGTGCTTTGAAAATGGCAGCTGGTCCTTTAATAACTTGACTGCTTTTTCTACATAAGACATCCCTATTAAATTTTCTTTCAAGTACCAATACACTTGTTAGAAAGCAGCATACGTGTTAACAGCAGTCATTGCCTTCCTCAGCTATGTAAATCTGCCTTGTACTAAGTACTTATTTAGACATTTCTATTAATAGATAGTAATAGGTATACTGGGGAGATTTCTCAGCGAATTATTTCATGAAGAGCCTCATGTGACTTAAATGCAAGAACCCATCAGTGAATAAAGGAAAGATGTCACATATGTAACCATCAGTAGTTTGAAGAATGATACATAGTCGAAGTGAAATGGAAGTGCTGAGAATGATGTTTATTTCAACTATTTCAAAAGTAGAATATGATAGTCCCTGACAGTGTTTAGAGAGGTTGCTGTTAGCAGCAGTATTAGCTGTTTTTGACAAATCAAGAATAAAGACGAGGGAGAATGATTAGTGCCAAACTTGACTAATTCTAAATAATTATCTCTAGAATGCCTAAGTAGGTGTTTTGCTATAATCTTATATAACAATATATAATTTGAGAGATTTCAGAAATGAACATCATTATTAATGAAACAAAGTAGGTCATGATCTATTCTTCCTTTGGACTTTCAAATGCCATGTCTTGTATCTTACGAATATAAAAGCCATTATCTGTGTTACCAAGAAATATCCACTATTGCTGTGTCTCCCTGTTATGATATCATGCTGTTCTTTCCAGCCACAATGGGTAGAGACTATGGTATAAAAAAACTTTGTTAAAATGTTATTACTGTATATTTGTTAGATTTTCTTTTTCTTTTAAACTGATATATTTGATTTTTAAGTTTCTAAGCATTTAGGTCCTTTGCACTTTCACATACAGGTGTGTTTTGATGCTTACATTTTGTGGTCAGATGGCCAATTGTTTTACATATCAGTTTGCCATTTAGATGGTCAGTCTCCCAAAGAGCTAAGAGGTTATTCCTTCAAGTGGTCTGCCGGCTGTGTTTGTACAGTTCCCTAGAGGACCATATTATGCTATGTTACACCGAAGATTTTTTTTGTCGTTTGGATCATGTGTTTACAGATCTTGATATCTCAGGAAATCCATGAGATCAAAATCCTTTTGAGTCTTAGGTTTTATTTTTTCTTTTTCCTAGGTCTTGATTGTTTGGGAAGAGGTGTAATAAAGCTGAATATCTTTCTGAAGAAGGGATAGTTTGTAATCTCCTAGATCAATCTTTCTGGGATCAAAGTAACTTAGGCCAAAGAATGATGATACTTTTCAGTTGGTGAGTGTGGAATTGGATGAGACAGAATCAGCCGGAAGATCTGTGAAACTCACCGAAAAGTAGTGGAAGTGGAGGAACAGATATAAGGGATTACGTCCTATTTGATATACTCCAACTTGCTGTTTCTGCCTATTTCTGGACAGCATTTTCATTTTTCCCCTTATTTAGATGCAGTTATACTATAACTAATTAGTCTTACCTTTGCAGTGAAGAGAGGAGAAGGTAACCCACTCTATTGTTTTTAGCTTCTCTAGGACAAAACGTTTACTGAATGCCTGTTTTGTGGCATAAAGTTGATTGTGACAAACGGTAGCCCTAGAGAATTTCTAGTCTAGTGAATATTTTGTCTTGTACATTCTTTTGATTGCATTTAGGTAAAATTCTAGGAGCAAAGTGTTCTTTTGGCTGAAAATCTATCCCTTCTGTTTTTATCAGGAAACCCCAGGGCTAGCCAGCTTTGAGCATTAGCTAATTGACAATATTGGAAAAAATATCAGCTCCAGAACCAAGTCCCTTTTCTCATTGCTTGGAAACCACACAGAATTATTCCTTAATATAGTTCCATTTCCACAGAACTAAACTGAAGGTGAATGGATGACAAAGAAATGCTTTAATTCATAGATAATTATGAATGAATGTAGGTTTACTTATATAGGTATTCAAACTCAGTGACTTATGTTTTTCTGTAATAGATATTATAAAATAATAAATATATACTATATTTTATAGAGTAATTGATTATTAGAGAAGACACTCTAGTTGGAGAAAGAACTTTGGAGTGAGACAGCCAAGTTTGAATCAAGCCTTCAGGAATTACCAGTTTTCAGCTTCGAACCTTACCTCTCAGAACATGTTTCTTTAAGTGTACAATGGGAGATAAAAATATGTATTGTGCAAAGTTGTTTTAGTATCTGCAAAGCTACTAGAACATAGTGGACATTTCACAATTCGTAGCTATTTGCCTTTTGTTGTTAACTTATTTTTAAATGAATATTGAAATGCTATTATGAGCAAAAGATTGCAGGAAGATATTATGGGAGGAACGCAAAGAGAAACAAAATAAGATCTGTGTCTTTGAAGGAGCTTTCCACAGTTTGGATGGGGAGATAGACGCATTTGTACATCAAATAATTCTGAAACAATCCGAATATAATACATACAGAACAATGCAAAATCTTTATAGGGCAGAAATGTAGTTCTGAAATAATTTTTATGTCACAAGGATGGAAATTCTATATTGTCATTGGCCTCTCTCCCAATCTGTATTTAGAAATCTCCTTCCTGGATGAAGCTGTGATAGAATACTTTGTTTTTTGAAGAAAGACTTTAGTTTTTAGAGTAGTTTCAGGTTTACAACGAAATCGAGAGAGAGGTACAAAGATTTCTCATACATCCCCTGCCCCACACATAAATAGCCTCCCTCCACCATCAGTATCATTCACCAGAATGGTTCATTTTTTTACCAAGGATGAACCTGCATTGACATTCATGATCACTCCCCAAAAGTCTATGGTTTACCTTAGTGTTCACTCTTGCGGTTGTACATTCTGTGGGTTTGGACCTCTGTATAATGACATATATCCATACATATATACAGAAAATACTCTGTATAGTACCATACAGAGTATTTATACTGCCCTAAAAATCTGCGCTCTGCCTAATAATCTCTCCCACCCACTCCACCTCTGGCAACCACTGATCTTTTTATTATCTCGATAGTTTTGCCATTTCCAGAATGTTATATAGTTGGAAATCACACAGGTTGGCTTCTTTCACTTAGTAATATACATTTGAGATTCCAATACAATACTTTTAATAAAGTCAAAGATGTTCTTGAGAATCATTATCAATAACTGGTGTTATCAATAACTGGTCCAACTGCAATAATAGGGCTGTGCTTGTTATTATCATGAATTGCTTCAACTCAATTCTGTATTATCTCCAGTAGGCCCCCAATCTCTAAAACTATATCTTTAAGCTGGCTTCTTATGTAGGAAGTACTCAGATGTAGATGTGGTACGCCTACTCAGATGTAGGCAAAATTAGAGGTACTCAGAGTTGATCACTACACTGCTTGGGTGCTTCATTGTAGTGGGTGCCTTCTCCCTGACCCATGGCAGACCTTACTGATTTTTTTTTTTTTTTTTAATTTTTGGCCTCACCGCGGGGCATGTGGGATCTTAGTTCCCTGACTAGGGATCAAATCTACACCCCCTGCATTGGAAGGTGGAGTCTTAACCACTGGATCGCCGGGGGAAGTCCTCAGACCTTACTAATTGATCACGGCATTCTTTCCCATTGAGTGCAGCCTCACAAACCTGGCCTCCACATTTCAGGCAGTCACAACAAATTGATTTGATTTGACACCTGTGATAACACCTGTGTGTCATCCTGACCTAAGCATTTCTTAGGAGTTTGAGAATGTCCCTCCTCACTCTCTTAAATGAAGGCAGATTCCTCTAGCCCAGTAAATCTGTAAAACTGTATTTAGGAAAGTTGACCTATTATTTATTTCTGCATTTTTCCCCTTTTGATCTCATTATATGCTTAAATTCCATGAGATCAACTCCGAAAACATCATGGAATATCATGGTTCACAAACATTGGTGTGCATCATAATCTTCTGAAGACTTGTTACAGCACGTTGCAGGTCTCACCATCAGGGTTTCCGATTCGGTGTAGCAATCTTTAACAACAGGTCCAGAACACTCTTTAGGAAATATAACCACAAGAGGAAATATAACCTGGTGATGCAGGTTATGCAGCCACACTTGGAGAACCACTGGTGTAGTGAAAAGAACACAGAATTATAGACAGAAAAGCCCTGGGGCATCATTACTAGTGCTCTGACTTCGAATGTTTCCTAACCTATCTAGGCCTCAAATGTTTATCTATGAAATTTTCTATGTAATAAAACCTGTATCATGGAATTATGTTAAGCATTACATGAAATGATATTTCAAGCACTTAGTGGAAATAATCCCTCAACAAATGTTTATTCTCTTTGTGTACTTTTTTTGTACTTTGTAATTGAAAAAAAATCAGGTTGAGCATGTTTTTGGATACTAGAGAAACAGAGAAACAGAGACAGTCATGTATTGTTCTTGCTCTTTCTTCTAAGAAATGTTAAGATTCTAATCTTCACAAACTCATTCTATGTTATTTTAAAGACAGTTTCTCTTTGCTTTGAAAATCTTGCCTTAGGCCCTGAGGAGAAAGTTTTACTTTATTTAAATTTAGGAAAGTGGACAAATGGTAACTTAGTAGGGAACTGTGTATAAAAAGCCAAGTAGCCACATTGAGGCTAGAATTTCCCTATTTACAGGGAATACTTAAAAATGAATGTGATTATGTCTGTAACACTCTTTAGATCCTCCAAGGGAGTGTACTATCTAAATATATGTACCAGATTGCATTGCAAGTGCAATGCCATTTACATTTTAAATTATAATTTGTTAATTTACATGAATTACCCTGCAAAATACTTGGTATGAACATTTACATCTTACAGGCGAGGAACTGAGAAACAGAAAGTTTGAAGGAATTGCCCAGTGATGATGAGGAAACTGACTTATTTTAGATCTCAAAGCACAGACTCCTGATAAATAATTCATTCACTTATAGGTCATTCTCCTATTTGATGGCTCTTCAGTTTTCCAGGGGTTTAATTTGTTTCCAGTAAGTATTTTCACATACAGATTTTGTAAACATAGATTGCTATATTTTTGTGCTTAGTAATCTTAATAAAAAGCATCAAGATTACTTTTTAGGAAATATAGTGCTATCTATGGCAAAATAGTTCTTAATTTTCATGCAGTGCTTCTGGACAGTACAAATGATAGCCTAGAATGGAAAGGAGAATTACTATGCTTACCATAAATCTCCTTGACAACAAGCTCAATGTTTTGAATACTGAATCATTTAGAATTTTATGCAGATTTAAGGGTCTTTCACCTTAGCAACTCAATTTTTTATATATATCTGGGTTTTTCATAGGTAATTTTCAAAATCACATTAAACATTATCCGTATATGTTTTTGTCATTAACTCAGTTAACTCAGTTAACTCAGTTATATTTGCACTGTTTCCCTAATTTTTATCATCATCATCATCACCACATTTCTCCAATATTTATTGAGCTGTGAAAAACTGAAAATCAAGTTCAAGAAACATTTTGATTAGTTTACCATAGTGAAGCTCCTTATTGGAACTCTACTCCAGAACAAAGGAGCGATTCACACATCACATATGTGTCTTCCCACCTAAGGGACACATATTGCTGCTTGGATAGCTGTCATCCCCCCAAATGCTTGTTTCTCATTTTGAAATGAAAAGAAAGCCCTCTCAGCATATAGTATTCTGTACAGATTGCCTTCTTGCCTTTGGCGGAGCTCCTGTTTCTCCTGTGAATCATGCCTCCACACACAGTGTTACCATTGTGCTATCTGAATCCTGCTGGGTGGTGGTGGCAGAGCTACTCCACTGGGAAGGTCACAAGTTCATGTCTGCTTTTCCTTCTGTCTAGCAAGAAGTGCTCTAGCTAAGCAATAGATAATTGCAGTATTCCACTGCATATTGAAGGTTAGACTTTCAGTGGTGTCCTAGTAGTGGTGGCTAAAAGGCCATTAGAAGTGGTGAATTCAAGACGAGTCTTAATCCTTGCCTTTGCTCTGTTGTTCTGAACATGTCTTTCAGCATCCTTTGTGGTGGCATTATGAATGAATTTGCTTAAGGACCTGATTGAGGTGACTGAGAAGGAGACAGATGGTGCTTAATTGGAGCACAGAGTAAATTCTCTTGCTGTTTAACTGTGACCTTTGTTTATTAAGTAGACAAGTATTAAACACCTATTATATGCCAGGCACTATTTTGGGTGCCGGCATCAGTGTGGAAAATAAAACTAAAGGAATCTGTCCTCATGAGCCTTTTATTATAGTGGGAATGACAGACAATAACAAAGTCAAGAGAGTGATAGATGCTGTTAGCGAAGAAACTGAGTAAGGTGAGAGGAAGGATGGGGTTCTTTACAGAGGATAACTAGGGAAGACCTTTCTCAGGAGAAGATGTGTGAACAGGTCCCTGAAGGAAGTAGAGAGGGAACCATAGGAAGCTCTAGAGCTCTAGAGCTCTAGAGCTTTCCAAGCAGAGGTAAAAGCAAACAGCCTCTCAGGCGAGTGTGTGTAGGCCTGTGACGAGCCACGTGTAAACAGCGTTTATTTGAAATAGGGATGTTTTGTTAATAAAGAGAATACACATTTATAAAATACATTTAAAAATATTACATCAAGAAAAAGAGCCATTGCCATCTTAAGGATGTGGTATAAGGAAGGCATAAAATAACGTTTTTTGTTATAAATCTTTTTCCCAGTGGGGCCATCACAGGGTTAAAATGGTATATTTCACACATAATGTACTGTAACTGCTTTTTTAACAACTGAAAATGTACAGAAAATGCTGTTTTGACTGTCTATCTTTAGTCTTCAGCTGTTGCTGTCACGATTCAGAAATTTGGATCCCTGCTTTAAAAGGCACATTTCCTTAGCTGTAAAAAATAATTCTGATGAAATCTACAGCCGTAATCATAGGCTGTGATTTTAGAATACAAATCACCTGCTATAAAGGGGGTAGGGCATTTCTTTTCTTTTCATTTGATTTTCATTTATGTTCTCAATATGCCTTACTTTTGAGTTTGTTTATATTCTCATGAAGTTGAAATTTTCTTTGGCTTCTGTGCTTGACAAGTGGTGCCCATTAATTTTAGTGGATACTGTACCAATTGAGTCCCAAAATGTGTCTGGAAATCCAGAAAACTGAACCAAGAAATGGTGCTAGGCACAGATTGGAAGGAGGAATTAAAGAATTCCTAGATTTTATTTTGGCAGCTGGTGTGAAGCGGCACCTTCGAGGATCTTCTAAAAGTGGACCTGCTTTCCAAAAAAAGAGAAAAATTAGAAGAGATTAAACAAAAGCAGTATCATTAAGAATTTGGTCTCCCACTTCTAAATTACCAAAAATAAGATGAAAATATTGGTTATGGCTAATGTAGCACAAATGAAATGGTTTAAAATCTGCGTGTAGAATTTGCAAAATCAGTATAGATTTTATACCAAAACGCTGTTTGTAGTAATCTCAGCCAAGAGAATGAAGTTTCTAACCTGGGAGTCCCCAAAATGTAACTCTCGGGAGTGTCTATTAGAAGCTAAAACAGGCTAGAAATAGAACCATAGGAGGATAGTACTATCTTTAATATTTAAGATCATAAAGAAAGGGAGGAATATAAGACAATTTTCTAGTTTTTAACTACACATGAAGTTCAAACAAATTCTCATTTTGAGTTGCAATGAATGAACACGCTAAGGTACGTTAAGCCAATATCTTCTCTTTCAAAGTCGACTTAAAACTGATAAAGGTGCATTCAGACAAAATTATTTTAAAAAATAACTCATTAGTGAAATTTATGGCTGCCTGGGTGAAACTAATCATTTTTGTTGCATATTCAAATGATTTTGTATTACATTGAAATCTGGCATTTATAGAGAAGCAAATCTAGTTTCAGGATATAACATAATTGGAACTAACAGGTTTTTACACAGTTGATTATCTTTAGGGCATATCCTTATGCTTCTTTCTCATTTTTCCTTTGCAATGCTGTACAGTGGATTAAAGCATGAGTTTTGAGTTTGGTGACTTTGGGTACGAATCCTTACTGACTGGGTGATCTTGGGTAATTCATCCTATGTTTCTTTAATTCAGTTTATTTGTCTGTAAAGGGTATATTATATATTTCAAAGGGGTTTTGTGAGGTTTAAATGTGAAAATAATGTGTGCAAAAGTGCCTAATACATAGTCCGCCCTCAATAAATGCTAGTGATGTCTTATTCCTCACCTTGCTCTCTCTTTCTCCTTCTGCCTCCCACTTGAGAGAGGCCTGGAAAAGATCTTTTTTTCACAGTCCTCAGAAGGAACCAACTCTGCCAACACCTTGATTTTGGACTTCTAGCCTCTAAAACTTTGAGACAATAAATTTATGTTGTTTAACCATTCAGCCTGCGATACTTTCTTACAGCAGCCCTGGCAAACTAATAGAGATTTTGGTACCAGAGAGTGGGATGCTGCAGTAACAAGTACTTAAAATATGGAAGTGGCTTTGGAATTGAGTTGTGGATAGAGACTGGAAGAGACACTCAATGGAGGGAGGGAGATGCAAGAGGGAAGAGATATGGGTATATATGTATATGTATAGGTGATTCACTTTGTTATACGTCAGAAACTAACACACCATTGTAAAGCAATTATACTCCAATAAAGTTGTTAAAAAAGAAAAAGCCTAGATTGCCTTGAGGAGACTTGGTAGAAATTTGAATGTTAAAAGAACTTCTGTTGAGCAGATGGCAATGAGGAACATGTTCTTGGACACTGGAGGAAGGCGATCCTTGCTATAAAGTGGCAAAGAACTTGGCTGAAATGTGTTCTCATTTTTTTTTGGATGGGAAGTAGAAATTATGAGTGATGAACTTGGGTTTGTAGCTGAGGAGGTTTCTAAGCAAAGTGTTGAAGGCACGACTTGGTTTCTTTTTTCTGCTAATACTAAAATGCAAGAGCAGAGAGATAAATTGAAAAAGGAACTGTTAAACAAAAAGTAACCAGGACTTGAAGACTTGGAAAATTCTCAGCCTATTCCTATTGCAAAAAAATGAGAAAATATGTTCTAGAGAGAACATCAAGGGTGTAACTGGACTACTGTTTGCCAAGGAAATTAGGCATGTGACTCATGGATCCAATCAACTATCTTAGCAAGAGTCAGGAATAGAGATGTGGCTATGCAGGAAAGATCTGTGGGGGACTCCTGTCTGATAGTTTGGACTCCCATGAATTGCTCAGGAGGCCAACAAGATTTTTGAGAAATTTATATCAAAGGAAATATTGCCAGCTTTGACTGAAGGATAGACAGGATGAAATGAAGGAAGGCTCTCAGACTTCTGGGATACCATGGGCAGGAAACAGGCTGATATCTATCCAGCTGCAAACATGTGTCATCCTTCAAGGAAAGTGAAGACTGACCTTGAAGGCAATTCAGAGGCCAGCAGCTGTTCCCGACACCACAGGCCCACAGGACACAAGCCCCCTGAATGTTGGGCAGCCTCCTCCTCAGTTTCAGAAGGTGGGGCCACCTTCTTAGTTTCCGAGAATGGGGCCACCTCCTTGGTTTCAGAGGGCAGAGCCCTCACTGCTCACGGCTAAGGGGGGTGGGACCACCACCCTAGTGAGCCTAGAGGATAGAGCATTGAGCCAAAGAGGATTATTATCAAGCCTCAAATTCTAATGGAATTTGTCCTAGTAGGTTTCAGACTTGATTGGGACCCTTTTCTTCCTTAAAATTTAGCCCTTTTGGAGTGGGAATATCTATCCTATGTCTGTCCCATCATTGTTGTGGTCTGATTTTATAGGTTCACAGATAGAGAGGAACTTTGCTCCATGATGAATCTTCCCTTAAGTTTTACACATAACTGATTTGGATGGTTTAAATGATTTTGGACTTAGAATTGATGACAGAATAAAGACTTTTGGAGACATTGAAATGGGTGAGTATATTTTGCATGTGAGGACATGAATTTTGAAGAGTCAGAGGGTGGAATGTTATGGGTTGAAATGTATCCCCCAAATTCCTATGTTGAAGTCCTAAATCCCATTACCTTAGAATGTGACCTTATTTGGAGATAGGATCCAAGAGAGGTAGATGTCCATGCAGTGACACACACAAATACAAACAAATACAAACAAACAAAAAAACCTCTTGTTTCACGGTAACTTGATCACCTTTACAGAGGTAATCAAGTTAAAATGAGGTCATTAAGGTGGACTGTAATCCAGTAGTACTGGTGTTCCTATAAAAAGGGAAAATCTGGACACCAAGACATACATAAAGTGGAGATGATGTGAGGAGATATAGGGAGAAGATGGCTATCTACAAGCCAAGGAGAGTGGCCTAGAAGAGATCTTTCCTTCACAGCCCTCAGAAGGCACTGACCCTGCCGACATCTTGACTTTGGGCTTCTGGCCTTCAGAACTGTAAGCTAATAAATTTCTGTTGTTTAAACCACCCAGTCTGTGGTACTTTGTTATGGCAGCCCTAGCAAACTAATTAATATACCTCTCACAAAGTTTCAGTCTAAGTATTATAAAAAAAAATCTAATATGTGTTTCATAAGAAAAAGTTGAAGGAGCTGTAGTTATTTAGGAGGGAAAATAAATGTGTTAGAAGATACATCTTTGAAGGGTATTCAGTTGATTTATTCATTGTAATTCGAGGTGACAGAACTAAAATCAATAGGAGGACATTATTGAGAGTCAGACTTTGGTTCAATAGAAAGAAAAACTACTTGCCATTTATTATTAAAATGGGACAGAAATCGCCTGTGCCCCAGTTGGAATTCACGGAGAGTTGAAACAAGAGGTTTTTTTGTTTGTTTGTATTTGTTGGTGTGTATCACTGCATGGACATCTACCTCTCTTCAATATTAAAAAAAGCATAGGCTGAGTTAGGAGCAAGGAATAGGCACTGATAGGGTAGACTAAGGGGAAAAATCTTCCTGAAACTCTGTACAAAGAATGCGTCCATATTTCGTCTTGTAGGACAGTCAGGATAAGAATAATCCACTGTGAGACAAGGAGGACTCCAAGTACGGAGCAAAATAGAAGAGAACCTGGTTTTGACCTCCTTTAAAAGGAGATCAGGTGAATGAGGAGGCAAATTAGTTTTGAATATTGATTAGAATTAGGCTGTGATAGTTGTGCCATTAGACTTTAAGTACCATGAGGGCAGGCATACATCTAGCTTATTCATTGCACTTTTCATCAGACTAGCACAGTGCTTGACTCATAGTTGATATTTAACTAACACCAGTAAATGAATAGATAACTGTTGATTCATATTCCTGGGTTTTTAAACATTTGTTTAGCATGCACAAAACACTTTCTACACTACCAAATGTAAAATAGATAGCTAGTGGGAAACAGCTGCACAGCACAGGGAGATCAGCTCGGTGCTTTGTGACCACCTAGAGGGGTGGGATAGGGAGGGTGGGAGGGAGGGAGTTGCAAGAGGGAAGAGATGGGGATATATGTATATGTATAGCTGATTCACTTTGTTATACAGCAGAAACAAACACACAATTGTAAAGCAATTATAGTCCAATAAAGATGTTTAAAAAAAAGGTAAATTTTAATTAAAAGAAAAAGTAACAGTAAAAAAAAAACACTTTCTAGTTGTGCACAAGAGGTTTAGATAAAGAAGCTAACACATAATATATTCAGAGAAAACTCTAATTCGAAAAGGTACATGCACTCCAATATTCATAGTAGCACTCTTTACAATAGCCAAGGCACGGAAGCAACCTAAATGTCCAGCGACAAGTGAATAAAGAAAATGTGGTATACACACACACACACACACACACACACACACACACACACACAATGGAATACTACTCAGCCATAAAAAAGAATGAAATAATGCCATTTGCAGCAACATGGATAGACCTAGAGATTATCATACTAAGTGAAGTAAGTCAGACAGAAAAAGATAAATATCACATGATATCACTTATTTGTGGAATCTAAAAAATATGATAAAAATGAACTTGCTTACAAAACAGAAACTGACTCAGACATATAAAACAAACTTATGGTTACCAAAGGGGATTGGAGGGGGAGATAAATTAGGAGTTTGGGATTAAAATATACACACTACTATGTATAAAATAGATAAACATCAAGGGCCTACTGTATAGCACAGGGATATACTCAATATCTTGTAATAACCTATACTGAAATGAACAAACAAAAACAAACAAACAAAAAATAAATTATGGCCTTTACTCTCTAAGAGCATAAAATATTTTGTGTGGCACATATATACAAGAAAGGAATTGTAAGTCTGATGCTGAAACTTTCTCAGAAAGTGTACTATCATGCCAGTGATGACTTACTATATATGTATGGAAAAAAGGATTCTTCAAATGCAAAATCAATTAAAAAAGTTAATTAAAATAATTTAAAAACTGATTAAGGCAGATAAAATTAAAATTGCATGGAGCTTTTTAGAATTATGATTATGTTAGATTATGTTAGTAACAAGTGTGCAAATTTCAAGCAATAACCCAGGTTTACCAAGGAAAATAGGGAATCATATTCTTAGCACATAGTACCTACTCAGTAATTGTATCTTTGAAGAGTGTATGAATTAGTAGAAATAACAGAGAGAAGTAAAGAGAAGGAGCAAAAAGATTAGGTTTCTTTAAGAGGTATTCATGGTGCCACAGCTGGCAGTGGGGAAAGAAGATACAGATTGAGAGGCTAGGAGATGCAGATTGGGTGTCACCTAGAGTCCATTCCTAGGAGGGGTTCTTTCAATAGCCACAAAAAGCATGAAACCTTCTGCTGTGCCTTGATGGTAGTTACTGCCCCCCGCCCCGCCCCACTGCCTTGCCCCAGTGGTGGCATGGAGGACTAATCACTGCAAGAGTGAGCTTTGAAGATGGGCCAAGCTGCAAGCCCCAAAAAGCAAAG
Organism: Lipotes vexillifer; assembly: GCF_000442215.2. Classification (NCBI taxonomy): domain Eukaryota; kingdom Metazoa; phylum Chordata; class Mammalia; order Artiodactyla; family Lipotidae; genus Lipotes; species Lipotes vexillifer. Next base: position 1,808,660 of record NW_006787464.1, read on the forward strand.
AAACATCAAAGTCAAGAATGTAAACACTGGGGGCTTTGGAAAGAGCCCTGATTAATTAAAAGGGTTACAGACTATAAAATCAATTTGAAAATTTCAGGTTTTGTAACTAATGTTACTGCTTGTCCCCCTGCTGATTTGTGGGTTCCACATCAACAGATTTAATCAACCACAGGTTGAAAATATTTGGAAAAAAATCAGAAAGTTACAAAAAGCAAAACTTGAATTTGCTGCATGCTACCAACGATTTACACTATTTACGCAGCATCTACATTGTATTTAAAACTATTTACATAGTATTTACATTGTACTAGGTATCATAAGTAATCTAGAGATGATTTAAAGTATACAGGAGGATGTACATACGTTATATGCAAATACTACAACATTTTATATAAGGGACTTGAGCATCTGCAGATTTTGTTATTGTGTGGGGTCCTGGAACCAATCCCCTGTGCATACTGAGGGATGACTGTGTTCTATTAAAGGTTCTGGTTCCAGGGAAGTTGGGAGTAATCACATTCCATTTTGTTTCAACCACTGAATACAGCTTTAAATCCCGGATGGAATGCGTGGATTGCTATTTGAGAACTCTGAAAAGTAAATACTAGTGGGCAGATTGGGGAAGAATACTCAATTGTTAAAAAAGAAACAACCTAACTAAAAAATGGGCAAGAATCTTGAACAGATACATTACCAAAAAGGATATTTTGATGGCAGATAAGCACACAAAAAAGATAATCACATTAACCATTAGGGAAATACAAACTAAAATCAGCATGAGATACCACTACACATCTATTAGAATGGCTAAAGTAAAAAATAATGGAAAGAGGTGCTGGTGAGTCTGTGGAGCAACTGGGAACTCTCATAGAGTGCTGATGGAAATGCAAAATGAGGCAACCATTCTGGAAAACAGATCGACATTTTGTTGTAAAGATGAATGTACACTTTCGTATGAGCCTGCAATCCTACTCCTGGGTATTTACAATAGGGGAAGGACAGCATATATTTATAGAAAGACCTGTACATGGACGTTTATAACAGGTCTATTTGTAATTGTCCCAAACTGGAAACAGCTCAGTGTTCTTCAATGGATGAACAAACTGTGGTACATCCATACAGCAGAATACTATTTGGCAATAAAAAGGAACAAGCTATTAATAAATGTAACAAAATTATAGTGATGGAGAGTAGATTAGGTCTTGCCATCTTTTAGGAGTGGAGGAGGAGAATATGGCTATAAAGGTACAGCACAAGAGAGATTCTTGGGGGTGACAGAACTGTTCTGTATCTTGATTGTAGTAGTGGTTACATGAAGCTATACATGTGTTACATTTCTTAGAACAGTGCACCAAAAATGTTAATCACATTGTATGATACATTTAAAAATAAAACAAAGGAAATAAAAGAGTAGCCAAGGGAACTTTACAAAAAAAAATATATATATATATATATATATTTTTTTTTTTGTTTGTTTGTTTTGTGGTAAGCAGGCCTCTCACTGTTGTGGCCTCTCCCGTTGCGGAGCACAGGCTCCGGACGCACAGGCTTAGCGGCCATGGCTCACGGGCCCAGCCGCTCCGCGGCATGTGGGATCTTCCCAGAACGGGGTACAAACCCGTGTCCCTTGCATCGGCAGGTGGACTGTCAACCACTGCGCCACCAGGGAAGTCCCAAAAATATATATTTTATTTAAAAGTGTTTGCTACAAAGCTCAGCATGCTTATATAAATATGTCTCCAGTCTTGAATTTTACATATGCTAATATTACAGTGTTAATGATATGAAATATTTATATGAAATTAAATTTGAGTTACTTCTTAACACTAATCGCTCTTGGTAGATAAAATTCTATTTTCTTAATTATGAGTCAAAAAGCCATCATTATTAATGTTACTGAATTTAAAAAATTTAATATGAATAGATTTAAAATTAACAAAATGTGTAATAAGTAAACAAATCTTGAAATTAAATGAGCCAATCTTGATCTAACCCACTATTTTGGAAATATTTTCCATATTGATATGTATTCTGTACCCTTTTTAGACTCATGCAATTAAAATATTAATTTAGGAAAATTTTGTTTAGCTTGCAAAAGTATACTTAAACACAAAATGGATCCCTGAAAATTATTCTCTTTTTAAGAGCAGTGGAATGAATTTGACTTAATTTTCATGTGTGCTGTACTCTTTCTATGATCTCTGTAGTGTCATAATTGATCTTACAGAGGTAATTATTTACATTTAAAATTTTAAACTAGATTAATACTATACCATTTTTTCTTACATATTTCATAGAAGACTGCTGACAGGGTGGAAAGTAACAAAAAGATGAAAGCTCATTTTAGAGAAAGAGGTTTTCCCAAATGTGCCTTTGTATTTAACATATATGTCCCTAATACCGTATTCAGTTGAAATCACCCTTTAAGGTAATTTGCTGACAGGCTAGTATTATCTTTGGGAACTGGAGTACCCTCTTTTGATGCAGATTTTAAAACACCAAGGGAGGAGTTTCTCTCCTTTCATATAGGTATCTGACTCATCCTTGCTAATATATCTTGATGGTAACAATGACCTGGGAAACAAAGAGAGGAGCTCCCTTAGTTTTTTTTTGTCTATGCAGGCTCCCTTCATAGAATGTGCCTTGTGAAAGAAACACCTAATTACTCTGCCAAAACTAGAAAGCATTGTGAAGAGAGGGCATAGCAAGTCTGTCCTGCCTGTATACCACCAAATGAACAGAGATTGCAATGCATAGGTATTCTGCTTTGGCATTGCAGTGAGGATATTAATAATAATGATAATAATGATGATAACGATAATAATAATTTTTTAAAGAACAAAGAAATGCTAGTTAAAATGGCAAAACATAGCCAAACAGCTATGATTTAGGAAGTTCATTTTGGAATTCTGTGTAAGATCAAGTATAAGAAGTTAGGATATTGACTGGACTAGCTTTCAAGACAGAAAGAAAAATCTGAGACTAACAGGAGAACATGATTTGGGGCAGTACCTTAATTTTCTATTCATGTTTTCCATCAATAAATGCTAATCAATCAAGATGCAATCTCAGGCTCTGGAGATACGAAGATAAGTAAAATATTGATAGCTTCGATCCTTAGAGAGCTCATAGGTTAGTTCAGGAGACAAATGAAAATATGTACTATGGTATACTATGAAACATTCTGAGGGATGAATCCAGTGCTTGTGGAGTACATTAGGCCATTGTGTGGGCTTCTGCTTTTACTCTGAGCGTAATGTGGAGCCACTGGAGGGTTTTTGCTTCTTGAATAGGATAATCTCTGAGAAATTTATGATACCATGCTCAAGCATTTAGAGTACAGGCTTCCCACTTCCTCCCTAGGATTCAGGTGACACTGAAGGTGGTTAAGGCTAAAACTGATCTTTCTGGAACATCAGTTTACTAATGATGAGTTATTAATTGTATCATATGGATAAAAGTGAAGCCTTCATATCGTATAAAAATAACACGCTAGATAACTTCAGACTCAAGGCATTTAGTATTTGTGAACATATACTTCTAGTGATATGACTAGACCACCCTAGGAGCCTGCATTCCCTCTTCTGTCTCATTAGGTATCTTCTGTTATAAAAAGGTTGGTGTAGGATCAACTTCTTAAATGCTATGCAATTTTGTGTCTTGATATTCTCATTTGAAAATGGGCAAAATAATGTGCATTCGGTCTACAAAATTTAGTGAGTATCCACTCTGTGCCAAACTCTGTTCCATGTTCTAGAAATGAAGAAGACTCAACCCAGCCCTAAAAGACCTCATGGTTTAATACTAGGGAATTCCAACAAGCATTTCAATAGCACTCGTCTGATATGTTTGTAATGAGAACCAAATCAAACAATTTATTAAAAATGCTTACAATAATATCTGGCATCCAGGAGGTATGCAATAAATGTAAATTCCTTCTTTATAATCTCTTAATTCTTAAGAGTGGTCGGCTAATTGTTCTTCTCCAAGATGGCTAGACAACTATTCATATTTTCGTTCAGTTGAATGTTGTCTTTTCTTCAGTCATGTTAGAATAATTCTCTAGTTCCATTTCTGCTAACTGAAATAGAGAAATTGGGATGAGTTGCCGTCTGTGGTGAGTAGGGTATTCTGTTGAAAGGGGCAACAGTTGTTTCTTGCTGTTCTGTATTTACTTACTACCTTGTCTGACTGAAGGAAGAGCTTGTGTATTTTCTACTCAATTGAGTAGAGCCTAATGGCGGTACTCAGATGGTGTGTTGTTTTAAAAAAAGAGAACTGAATAATGATATAAATAAAGATACAATCCACAGTAATTTAACTGTTAATATTGACAGTCTTAAATCTGTTCCTCTTTAAAAAGAAACTTCTGAATGAACTCTCTTTTCAAATCTCTAGCTTTATATTTACAGTGAATGTGAGCCATGTTATATTGCATTCAATACTGTTATGTATAATATTATTGCACAGAATCAGTAGTTTTGTGCCTTTAAAATACTTTAGTTTTATAAGAACAGTTAGTTAAAAATTAGTCACTCAGTTCAGAGGAAATATATTCCAAGTTAACTTTTAAAGTCTGAAAGATATTGAATATAAAAAGAGTACAATTATTTTCACTTAAAATAAATTGATTACAAAGCTGTTACCTTTAAAAAACATTTTAACTATTATAATACTTGCACTGTAAGTTTATCATTTTGTTGGTTGAAATTAATTTGCTTTCCATTTCAATTTAATGAAAAATCAACGTTTTGATTTGTCCATAATATTTATACATAATACATTATTGACTGTTATTGATCATACAACTCTATTCAGATACTTGAATGATACTTTATGATGATAATTCTTGATTCTTGTTGCTTTGACAGGATGTGGATACCAGGAATTTCATTGTTTAAAATTGAGACCTAGATGTAATTGGAATTCTCAAGTAATTCCCAAGGTCAATTATCTGCACATTAATAAATTGACTCAGTTACTCATTTCTCCCTTTGAGGAGAAACAGCTAAGCATTGTGTGTGGACAGGAGGGTTTTCACTACGGTTCTTTAGCTCCTTCCGAGGCACTCAGAAGGGCACGATAACTCTATTTGCTTTCTCCTTGGCTTTTTCTCCTATTCTCTGGCTCTCTCTCTCAAAACAGTATATTCTTTGCTAAACTATGGCAGGGTGTTATTTGCTTTTACTGTGCTTTTGTTTTACATTTTCTTAGATACCATCTCCTGTTTTTTACCGTCTATATTCATCTTTGATTTCAGTATTTAACACAGTATCAAGTTTTTCTATAGTACTTTGACTTTAGAAACAAATTTTTGTGCATATATCTGTAAACGTGCATTTCCTTTTCTTAGAGGTAACTAATTCAGACTTTGAAACAGTCTGGTTATCTTTTAAGTTTTGTATTTCAATTAGCTGTCTTTGGTATTCCTAAATGTTATTTAGAGTAGGTAGAATTAACCGACTTTACATATTTTTGAGAATTCTAATTCTTAGGATGATTCTCAAAATTTCTTTAACTGGGACGTTGGCTGTCATAGTAGGCAAAGAGAGAATAATGGGAAGTGTCACATAATGTCACATAAGTTCACAGTAAGAATTAGAAAGTAATTATAATAGTACCGCTATGCTGCTTTAGGTAAGTTTATGTCAACATTTCCTTATCTGAATCCCAGTTCACATACTAAATCTGGGTTGTGAAATTTGCCATAATTTTGAGAGCCATAATTTTAAAAAATCCCTAAAATGCTTATTGTGTTTTGGCAGCCTTAAAAAGTGAATAAGACTTCAAATTGCTATTTCATTTTTATACAGATAAGTCACTCTGAATATTGACAGGTTCACATATTCTCACATTCCAGTTTTATATCCCATTATTGTTGGAAGAAAGTCCTAGCTTTGTTTTCATAATGCAGTAAATAATAGATAGCTTTAACTATATTTTCTCTCATGACATTGCTAACAATTTATTCTCAAATAGAGCAGTTAAAATATCTTCAAATATATAAAGTGCGTGTGCTAGGGCTTTGCTGGACAAAATGACTATGTTGACCTCTCTTATCGTATAATGTAAGAACATTGAACTGGGAATCAGAAAGCCTTTGTTTTAGCTTTTGCTCTAATGTCAACTACAAATAGGACTTTGGACAAGTCACTGAAGTTCTCTAGGTCTGTTTCCTTGTCTTTAAAATCAGGAGCCAAACAAGGTGATTACTGGGATTCACTCAAACTTTAAAATTCCATGACTTTGCCTTTGTTCGTAATATATTTTAGGGTACTATTGCAATACTTATATCCTTCCAAGGCAGTACCTGTAAGCTCGGAGTTTAAATCCTTCCTATGAAGTTTAAACCATTTCCCCCAATGGCTAGAGTGGGGTTTATTTTTTCCTATACACAGGTCATTGTCTACTCTTATTCAGCCCTTTAGATATTCAGCCAGAGTATATGACATATATAAATGATTTTATAAAGGTGGAAGTTCTCACGCCTTACAGGAAAAAATGAATTTCTTGCTTTTCCACTGAAGTCTTACTGTGAATCATTCCTGAACTGTCACTCACATTGACTAGCCCCAGTTCTGTTTTGCCAAATTTGTGTGGGATCAGGCTGGCCCTAGTAGTAGACATTGCAGGTACAGAATTTCACAGCATCTGTACACTTCGAGCACTAAAATATTCTTTTTACTTCTTTGAAAGTGTAGAAGCTGCATGCCAGTATATTTCTAAATGATATTTCAGGTTACAATGATCTGCTTTGGAACTTGAGACATTTTTTTGGACTCCCCTGCCCATATGTCTCACTGGCATGCCCTTGTGAACCAAGTACATACGCGCTAGCAAGTAAAGATACCCACACACAGACACTGTTGTGTACGTCTACCTGCACATGCATGTGTGCACACACACATGCATGATGCTTGACTTTGGACCCTGCAGGTGTGACGGGGAGCATTCATCTCTCGTGGTTGTTACCTCCATTTCCATTCTAGGGAACTCTGACTTTCAGAAGTGACTTTACATCTAAAAGAGAGTGGCTACTGTGGGCACCTCAGGGACAATGAAGTTAAGCAGAAGAATGAGGGCAATTTTTATTGGATTAAAGATTAGTCTTTAAATTCCTTAGGGGAATGAACCAAATCTAATGTTTTCCTGTTAGCTGACACTTTCTATATGGATGTGGTTTTGGATCTTTTCGAGGGGAGAGGGAAAAAAAAAAAACTTCAGCAAATCAGCTGTTTCATTCAGAAATGGAATTTGGGGCGCTGTTTTAGCTAGGCTTTTTGACAATCCCTGATTTAATGTTTTCACTGATGATGAGCGTGGCTTCACAAATGTGAAAATCTGGGCAATGGAGGGTGTTGTTGAGGGGGAAACAGAGTGCAGTTGTTTAAATAGTCCTGGGCCAATAAGCATTTGGTAGGTGGAGTTACTGTTGTGTGCATTACAGAGAAAGATAATTCTGAATGAAGACTTTAAACATCTCACGTGCTGGATGGGCTCTGGTTCTGCGCTTTGTGCAAACAAAAATAGGTGACTGGGTTTTGCTTACTATCCGTTAGTGGATGCAGCATGTTTGAAAAGATTTTTTAAAAAAAATACATGCAAAGGATTTATCAGAAGCCCTCATGAATATTTCATGAGTTGATATATTCAGCTGAATGAATTCAGCGAGTGTCAGTGTGTAGCTTGCAGACAGACCTCATCCACAAGGAGGCTACTGACATAGGAAGCACTTTGGCGCATTTTCAGAGGCAAAGCCAGGCTGATAAAGCTCCTTGTGACAGCCTGACTTGCCATTCTTCGATTATGCAGTTCTTGCTCTAAGCAGCTCCTACACTGGAGCCACAGCTTCCTAAATTAAACTGGGAACAGTTTGCAGACTTACCAGCCTCCTAACCTGCAGCTGTGTCTCTGCTATGTTTGAGGTTTTTGTTTTGGATGGTGAAAGCCAGCACTCCATATAAGACATGACAGCAAAAGATTCTTCAAAAGAACTTACTGCTTCTGAATCTGAGGTTTGCATAAAGACTTTCAAGGAGCAAATGCACTTAGAACTTGAGCTTCCGAGACTACCGGGAAACAGACCTACATCTCCTAAAATTTCTCCACGCAGTTCGCCAAGGAACTCACCATGCTTTTTCAGAAAGTTGCTGGTGAATAAAAGCATTCGGCAGCGTCGTCGCTTCACTGTGGCTCATACGTGGTAAGATGGGACTTGGAGGTGTCTGGAGTGCTTTTCATTAGCAACGGTGATTTAGAAATGTAGCAAATAGGACATTTGAATTTTGTTCATATTACAGAACACATGTGTGAGATGAATGGCGAGCAGGTCAGCTGAAGAATACATAGTGCTCTGTACGTTAATATCACTGTGCCACTAGCTGTTTCCAGATAAAATGAGCCTCTCACTGTAGAGAGTCTTTAAAATTACTGCTTTTAAAAAAAACACCTAGCTAATTCTAGGGCAACCGAGTATTGAAGGAGTTATAAAAATTCAGTTTTTTGTTTAATCTCTGTTGAGGTGATTGCTGACTTTTTTGTGTGTATCTTGCGGTTGTTGTTGATGATGTTTTTTAATAGTGTATTTTTGGTACAAGGATAAGTGATTCAATCTTAGTTTGGATTCATTTCTTGAGACAATGTATAAAGTCAAACTTAATTTACAGCATTGCCATTTTTGTAGTATGTAAACTAGTGGTTTTGATTTATCACCTCTATCTTTACAGTACTTAAGGCAAGGGAAAACTAAGTTCCCACTTCTGAAATTACATGGTTAATTAATTTTATTTATGATTCAAATTGCTATTATCTTTAAGAAATTCTTGTTGTAAAGAAGTGACATAAAATTTATAGATAATAATAAATAAGTTCCCAATTTACTTGGGAATGCCCAAGTAAATTCCAGAACCCTCTGTAAAAACTGTATTGAGGCTGCCACCTTTAATATATATGTTATGTACAAGATAGTAGCTTCCTTAAACCAGTATAATAACCAAATACAAGGAAAAGCACAAAAGAAATTTTAAAACTTTGGTAGGCCTTTTCAGATTTCTTTGAAGGTTATATATTCTTTCAGATTAATATACCTTTCAAAATTGGGTACCTATAATTTTTATTTACCAGGGACCATAGCAGTGCAGGGAGCTATTACCTCTTAAAGACATTTCTAGCACAGGGATTTTGACTGCATACTAGATTGCCAACCAACATTATAAACTGAGGATATCTGGTTTTCGAAAATTAATATTTACTTGAATTCTGTTTTTTTACTCGTCTGAAATGTTTGTCTGCCTAATCTACTGCACAGTATATTGGCAAATTTAAGTTACCCCTGGAAACATGTAGCTTGCCTTTGATGGACACCACATGTTAAAGCCAGTACACATACTTTAGCTAAAAATGATGTGGTTATTTTTGTTTTCTGACAATGCACTGTTGTTCACATAATTGCTTTATTGCGGAACATTTTTTGGTCATCTTTTTGGTGAGTTGAATCTTATTATTTAATTGTAATCTCATATTTGTAGAGTCCACGTGGTTAGTTTTTCAACACCTACCAGTGGTAGCATTTAATAAATAGAAGGTTTATATATAAGTATGTAGTGATTTGAGGAAGTCTTCTGTCTCATGATTTACCCCACCCCTAATGTGTGTGTATTTTCACATAGTTTGCTAAGTAGTATAACTGAATAGGAGAAGCTATATTGTTAATTAGTTCTCATAAAAGGAATAAAGGTGAGAAAACATATACTTAGATAATAGACTCATATGTTTTACTAGTTGGGTTAATAATTTGACAAGAAGGATACTTAATTTTAATTAACTGATTTTCAGATAGTGGTAAATCTTCGTAAAACCTTGGTAATATTTCCTTATTGTAGAGTTCCTGAATATAATAACATGACCTTTCTTTTAGTTAGAATAGATTTTTGATGTGCTAGGAAGGTAGAACTATAAATACTGAATTTTTTCTTTTCAAAAGAACCCAAATTTTAAAATGACTAAAGAGCCAGTTTCACTCCTGCATTATACAAATTTTCTTGCAGCAAATTACACAAAGAACAATTAAATGGTATTTGAGGTAACTTATGCTATTAAAGTGATCTTTTTCTAGCTAAGTTAAAAAAAAATTTCTGCAAATTGCTAAAAAACAAAACACATGACTTTAGTATGATGTACCATAATATAGGTTTAAAGAATCCGCCAACCACCAAACTTATAGAATAACTTTAATTATGACCATGATTCATTTTCACCCGTTTTTACCTACCAACTCATACAGTCTTCTTCTGTTTCTTAGAAAAGTTGTATCACAGTTTGTTTTAACTCCTAAGTCTATATTTATATTTATTTCTGTTGTTTTATCTGAGTGCATGTTTAATATTTTTCAAATTTATTTTCATGAAACATTCAATGAAAATTTCTTTTCATAAAATACACACATATGTATTTGAATGACTTTTTCACTAATCCTAAAAATTATGTGCTCCTATTTTTAAGCATCATATGTAATTTACACGAGGAAATAAGAGCATAAGTCCTTTATTTTTGCCTCTTTGTCATGATGAAATGTAACCATTCTTTCATGATCAACAATTGGTATTTTCCAAACCTTGCATTTAAGTTAGAAATTCCAAGATATGCACTTAGAAGTCTCCAAAAACATGTTATTACTTTACAGTAGACAGTAGATATCTTTTAAGAAGACTGGATTGTTTTGATTCCAGCATTGAAATTAAAGTAATTTTCATGATGAAGCTAAACAATGCAGAGGATGCAGTTTATATCTAAACCCACTGAACATTTTTTTTTATCTTCAGTTATTTGTAGATTTCATATTTTGGTTAGATGAATGTGTAGTTCTGGTTTTGAAAACCCAAGTTATGAAGTATGGATTAGTGGTAGAAGATTTAAGAAACACTTGTGAAATACTGACTCTGGGATTATTTTTTAAAATATCTGACAAATAGTAAATATTCAATGTGTTGTCGCTAGTCAGAGTATTTACGCAATCCTAAATCTGGAAGGAATTTGGGTGATTATCTCATTGCTTCCTTTTACCCTTGGGCAGGACCACAATTGCTCCATCTTTGACATATGGGAATCTGGCCTATTTTTAAGACTCTGGAGAAAGCAGTTCTATAACCTCACTTAGTACACAGTCTTACCACTTCATAGTCCAGGTATTCAATTATATATGTATTATTTATGTATGTATATATATATATATATATATATATATAATTTTTGGGTCTTCAATGGATATAAAGAAAAACTTTATAAGAACTTGCATGAAAATAAAGATCATTATTAACCAGTCCCAGGATTTTTTTTTTTTTTCACTCATCATGTATAATTGAGCACTGCTGTGAGCAAGAAAAGTAAAAAATGCTGATTCGATCTGCATGGATTCCAACACCTACTATATTTTAGGTTCTTTACTAGAATATTCACATGTATTATCTCATTTAAGTTTCAATTGGGGGATAAGAATACTCTAAATTTGTGTTCTTTTCAATGTTGCTTTTGCTGCAGATATAAAAATGTTCTGAATTGCTTTAGCTTCTGCCAAGTATTTCTACTCCATTAATGATTATTTTGACTCTGTACCATTATCCCAAATTTCTAATTTCTTCTTTGAATTCTGAAACCAAGAAGTGGACACCAAACTCCATGTTAGCTGAAATGAGACAATATAGTTAAAAAACATATCCTACACTGCAAAGCGTCAGTGGAATGTTGAGCTTTGATGAGTGGGGAAATTAATGCCAGAGTCCTTAAGGTCGACATATTATTGATCCCTAGCCCCAAATCAGGGCTGACAACTCCTGAGACATAACTTTATCCCCCTTGTCTTATGGGGCCTGCTTGTTCTTGACTGGCACTTACCACATGGTGTTCAGCTTTGTCAACCTTCTGTCCTTTGCTCACGTTCCAACCTCAGTCATCAGTTGTCCTCCATTATCAGCAAGCAGCATGATGCTCTGTGACAGAAGCTACTGGTGATGGTCCTGAGTACATCCCGGGCCTACCACACTGCTCTTGAAGAGCAGATGGATTGGTGAGCACCACTCTGTCTGTCTGTCCCTGCTTGCGCATGGTATGTGCTTCACAGAGGAAAATATGCTTTCAGAGTTAGTAGTAGAAAGAAGACTTAGGTTTTTCTTCCTTTTCCCTATTTAGTTCTACCTGTACCTTGGAAATATTTCCTCTTTTTATCAAAGGTTCATGAAATGTGCACTTTTGTGCCTCATATTTGACCACAAAAGTATTAAAAGGCATAGTTCATACTCTAAAGGAGCTTACCCCTGGCAAGACAAAGCTAGAATAACTGGGGAAGAGTTAAATGAAAGTGATGAATAGTATATGCTTAACCTTTCTCTGAACCTTTAAGCACGTTTACTGTCTTACACAATTTAGTCCTAGTTTGTTAGCTAAATCTACTAAATCTGTGCATTGTGTTATTCTTAAATTTCCTTGAATTATTGCCTAGCAGTATTGGACATTTTGTTGTTGTTGTCGTTTTCGTTTTTGTTTTTTGCTGTACGCGGGCCTCTCATTGTTGTGGCCTCTCCCGTTGCGGGGCACAGGCTCAGGACGTGCAGGCTCAGCGGCCATGGCTCACGGGCCCAGCCGCTCTGCGGCATGTGGGATCTTCCCGGACCTGGGCACGAACCCGGGTCCCCTGCATCAGCAGGCGGACTCTCAACCACTGCGCCACCAGGGAAGCCCTGGACATTTTTTTGAGAAATATCTGTCTTTAAATATTTACTGATTCAACATTTGATTGAACAAAACATTTGTTGAGAGCCTACTATGCTCTGGGCCCTACCCTGGGAGATACAAAATGAGAAAGATAGAGCACTTGCCTTCAAAGAATGCATATACCCCCGGAAGACACACTTATGCATTAATAGTTAATCAATAGTGTATAAATAATGCTGTTGAAGAATGACACTCAACTTGTCCTAAGAGCAGCAGAAGAAATAAATACCGCTAGAAAGTGAGTCAATGTGTTGGGGAAGGTTTGGAGAGGAGATGACATTTGTAGAATGAATAGGAGTTTTTGAGGAGTGGGCAGGAGGGCATTTTTTTTTTTTTTTTTGCCAAAGAAACAATAATAGGAAAATTCCATCAGCAAATAACAGTAATAATAGCTCACATTTATTTTGGCGCTAAAAATGCATCTGGCATTGTTTTAAATATATTCGCTTATTTTGTGCTATAAAAGGCCCATGGGTTATATACTGTTACTTCCATTTTATCAGAAAATGAATGAAGCACAGGGACGACAAGTAATTTGCCCAGGATTACACGGCAAATAAGAGGCTGAGTTGGGATTTGACTCAGAGCGTGGGGGAAGGTGAGCAAAGTTCATTGGAGTTACAGCCTAAAGTGCAGGGTGGGAGAGATAGGAAGTCAGACTCTGCCTATAGATTGCAGCCATACCCTAGGGCTTCCAATGTCATGAATTTGGGGCTTTACTCCATCATCAGTGGGGAGCCACTGCAAGGTTGTGAGAAGGGGATTGCCATAAATAGCTTTTACTTTGGAACAATGTTTTGCACTCCATTGTGGAGAGTGGATTGGAAGATGAGAGGATTAGAAGGAGGGGGAAAAGGGAGAATGTGCATTTGAGAGATAATGACTTCTAATTATTGTGTATAGCCCCAAACGTCGAAAACTGTGCTTATGCCATTCTTTATGACTTAAATTTTGGTTTATGGAAACTGGGAGGGAAGTATGTAAATTTGGTATCCCTTGCATTTATCACCTCCAGCAAGATGCTGGAGGTGATATTTACATACATGTATTTACATACATGTATTTACGTACATGTCACCTCCAGCATGATGCACTACTTCCAAATGTATCAATCTTAGCGAAGGGAGATTGGGAGGATGGGTGCATCTGGGGAAAACCTAGTAGCTCAGTCCCCATCTACTAGGGGTGCTTTGTCTTGTGTTTTGTGTATAATCCTGGTGAGTTTTTTACAAAGATTATTTTAGTCCACAGTCTGAACTCAGTGCCAGTGGAAATCTATGCCTCATAGCGTGATTCTATTGCTTTAATCAGAGCAAGCATTTTCTCAGTAATGCAAGTCTATAAATGGTATTTTCCTGGCCTTTTAGTGTCTGCAAGTCTTCAATATATTGGATTTTAAAAATACTTACTGGAAAAAGGGCTTTGTAAAGTAATGATGACAACCCCCCCAGGACACACACCGGAAGGTGGCCCAGCAGGCATGCCTGCTGCCCAACTGCTAAAGTCTAAGCCCTTTTGTGAAATTCCATTTGCTTTCTTTTCCTATTCTTCCTTCTTTTGTTGTCTCCTAGTTTTTCTACTTGGATGTTTATGGTGCTTCCTTCTCTAACATCACTGTCAAGACGTCAGCAACATTATACTTGAGGCATTTAAATGATTCCGAGAAAAGAATCTAAAATGCTTGCCATGATTTATAGGGCCCTACATTATCTGGCTCCATGCTACCTGTGACCTCATCTCCTATTCTCCAGCCACGTTAGCCTCCTTTCTGTTCAACAACCTTGCATGTTTCCACTTCCGGGACCTTGCACTTGGTATTGCTTCTGCCTGGAAGTCTAGCTCCCTAGATGTTGACGTGGCTCACTCTCTCACTTCTATTCAGGCTTCTACTCAAATATCACTTGCTAGAGAGGCTTCTGCTGACCCCTCTGTCTAAAAAAGCACTTTTCCCTTTTTTGTCCCTTGTTCTGCTTTATTTATCTTATTGGGTCTTATCATTACCTGGAAATACATTACCGGAAAAGACATGCTTCTTTGTTACGTTGTTTTTCTCTTCTATTGTATACCAACCCAGCAGAATTGCATGAGGGCAGGGATTTTGTCTTGTTTACTATATCCCAGGCACCTAAAGAAAGGCTGGCGCTTGGTAAATATTTGATGAAAAAATAAAAGAAAAAATGAATATTGTTCCTATGTCCTGTTCTTTATTCTTATAGCACTTTCCCTTTAGCCTGTTATGAAGGAGGAGAAAATGCTTGATACTCTACAAGCATCCTTACTTCATCCATCTCTTAATAGTTGTGTTCCCTTTCTGCCAGTAGGGCTACTCTAACTTGCTTTCTATTTTGTGTTCTATGATACTGTAGATACAGGTTTAATTACAATATCTCACTAGAGGCTAAGTGTTTTACATGGTAGCCTGTTTAATTAAGCCACTGTGTACAAATCATATTACCTAGCCTGTAGTGCTGTAGCACTGTACAGTTATTTATTTGGGTGTTCTTCATGTATCAAACAGCACAGTTGGTGTTTCAGCTCAGGGAAGCTCTACATATCTCTTAACTGTCTCAGTGGAAGTGTTGTACAGAGGAATATATTTGTTATTTGGCCTTTAACATATCTGCATATTATATATTAGAATGCTTAATTATCGATATTTTCCCACTGACGCAGCATCTAAAAAATACTGACACTGAGCTTTTGATAGAATTTCCCCGGGGAACTTGGAAGTAAGAGTCCATGACTTGCAGAGTGAGGAAATTGTGAATTAATAACCCTGTATTCTAGAAGAGACATCCTCAGGAGTGAAAATTTTCACTTGGTGCTGTCTCATTTTTTTCTGAACTGAGAGTTTGGGACCTCTGTCACTCCTAGTAATTGGTTTGACAGAGATATGTTTGAATCCCACTGTGTACTTTAAGTTAAAAAAATAAAAGTAATTTGTTGACCTTCTCAGATTGCTTCTTGCTAGAACTTAGACATTTTCTCTTTGAGGGAGAATACGAATGACTACTTCTCTTGACCTTTTGTGGAAGAGAACACTTGTCACTCGGCATGCACCCCTGACAGGCCCGGCTTGCCCCCCTCCTCCTCCCTATACCCCTCACAACTCCAACTTCTGCAAATTACACAGATTGGAAATAAAGGGGTAGGGGTAGTGTGGCTTTAAGGAAAACTGCTTTCAAACTGTATTTTGTGAAACATTAGTGTTCTTGGACCCATTTTTGGAATTCCTTGAAAAAATAAGATAGTGGTGATCTTTTTCCTGGTTCCGGGTCCCAACAAAGAAACATGGATGAATCTAGGCTTGGAGAAATTTGGAGGAGTCGCACATGTAGATTCTGTAATCTCCAGATGCTTGAAAACCACCAATGTAAGAGATAAATGAGTAGATAGGGAAAAAAAATTCTGGGTAGCTGTGCTTGATAGAGTCAGAGAAATTTACAGACAATTTATAACATTAAGATTATATGCATCTAAGATGTCCAGGAATGGCAGCAGAATAAATGAGGAGGATAGACCTATCTGTGGGTCAAGGAGAGGTTACTGGTAGTGAAGATTTACAGTTTCAGAAGGTTGAAAGAATAGTAGTACAATGAGCACCCTCTACCTAGATTTACTGATTGTTAGTGTTTTTACAGATTTACTCTTATCTCTGCACCTCTCTCCATATATAAACTCTTATATATGTTTTCTTTAGTTTGAAGGCAGCACACTTAGATGGAATGTATTAGTTTGGGATCAAAAAGAGCCTTATATTTTAAAAGTACAGAATTAATTATTTCCATTTCATCAACATGTTCTCATAAAAATTTGAGTTTAATTCTTAATAGTTGACTAATATACTGACAAGTTATGAATAAGTTTGTGGGCCATTTTAAAAGGTAAACTATTGAAGCAGTTATAGTGGAGGGTTAGAGGTATCTGTAATAGTTTATGACTTTTCTTGGTGATAAATTGTTGGTTTTAGGTACTTGAAACCATTTCTAAGAGGGTGGATGTCTGTAGCATTCAATTTTTTCTTCCCCCCAAAAGAGATGTTATTTTTTTCTAAAACTATAAGACTTGTATCATTGATATGGAATATTATATAATTTCTTAATATACTACACATGGGGTTCTATCATTATATAATTTTGATGTTATCTTGAATTGTATTTTTACTGTTGATCTTTGTTTTATGTTACGTTATCTGGAGTCAAGGAAGCTAGGTTGGGTTTCAGTATTTTCTCTTGACTTGCTATTGAAATTTTAGACCAGTTACTTATCTGTCTTGGACCTCAATTCCTTCATTTTCAAAGTGGAGAAAATAGCCTATGTTTAAATATTTTCAAATGTTAATTTAATTTAAAAAATGTATTTACTATCTATCCCACTATCTATCTCCTAAGAAAATGTATTAAAGTACTTAGTGGAATACTTCATGCATTATAAGTCACATAATAGATGCTACTGTTTAATTATCTTACCAAATCTCTAAACATACACAAACATTCACATTATTCTCAACCTTGGCTGGTAAAGCAGAACTTATTTTTCATTATTTGAAAAGCATCAGTGAGTATGAAATGTGCTAATTTGAAAGAGTCAAAGTGCACTTGCATTTGTAAATAAAGAATTTTATAATATTCACAGTGTGACCCTTCTACATACTGAGGAAACAAAATATCATTCACTTATTATCATGTGATAATCACATTTTAATGAACCAAACTAAATTATATTGAAATGCATATCAGAAGACCCAATGTGAATAGCTTACATCCCCAATAAGAAACTTTATAGCCTTGTTTGGCTGCTATAACCAACATATTTGAAAAAGCCATGTGTTATCATATACTGTGCGAAAGAGACAGGAAGAAAAGCACTTTGAATTCCATCCACTTGCACCAATAAGCTTGAGAGGAATAAAAAAAAAAAAAGCATAAGAAGATGCCTTGTCTATTTCAGGATCCTACATATAAAAAGCCAATATAAGATTCAGTGAACAAATGCCTTGGAAAAATTCCAGTGTCATCAAAAACTCATTTTTCTCAAAATGTCTCCTTGCTACCCTTTATATTTCTGCACAAATTAATAAGCACAGACTGTTTGTCACGGTGCAGAGAATCCGAAAGTGCTTTTGTGGCTTATTTGGGCCACAATTACCTCAGCAGTTTACACAGGAAACCTGTCTCTCACCATCAGAACTATTTAGGCCTCCTGAAGAGCAGTTTAGAAAGGCAGGACAAAGAAACTCAGGGATCCAAGTCTCTCTCGCTGCCCCAGACTTCCTTCTGAGAGGTTACCATTGAAATCCACATGCAGATGTTAACTTCCTGGGGATAACCATGGCCTTTCTCCTTACCTATCAATCAGCCTGCTCAGCCAGGACTGAGCTCACCCAGAAAACAGGGTTGTGTCTCTAACATGCTCAAATTTACCAAAACAACATGGGACTTTAGGAAGCTGGGCAGTGCAAAGAGCACAGCATTTGAATCCCAACTCCACCTTTTACCAGATACTAGGTTTTAGGCAAACCATTTAACCTTAGTTCCTCTTTTCTCCATCTGCAAAATTAGAAAAATACTACTTGTATCTCATTAAGCCACTGTGAAGATCGAATGAGGTAATGTGTGTACAATGCTTAGCACAGTCCTTGGCCAATGCGAGGTAACCAGCAGACATCAGTTCACAAATGTTTCATATAACAATTTGTAATATATGTATGTAGTAATATAAATTAAATATTTGATATGACATGGTTTAATTAAATAAGTTGTTATTGAGCAATGTTGTACATATTAAATTCATTCTTTTTAGGCCACTTAGATATTCCTTAGTTTCATAGGGTAGTACGTTATCTTAAAGCCCATATTAAGTGTTCTTACAACAGTAAAATAAAATTTAAAAAGAAAAAGAAATCACTCTGCGTTATGGGGTTTAATCACTCTCATTTTTCACAGAGACAACTGCAAATGACTTTGGCCATAAAATGCTCTTTATTCTTTAAAATTCCAGTTACCTTCCTGAATTTGACACTTGTCTCCATTACTGAAACTAGATGCTGATGAAACACTTTTTCTCTAAGTGAATTTAAATAAATTACTACTAAATTGAAAAAAATAATGTTCTTTTCAAAGTACCAGAATGTCCCTGTGTTGTTTTCCCTAGTCAGTAGAATCTAACCTCCCAGTGATTTGTTTATGTAAGAAAGTTTATTCAAGAGAGGCAATGGGAAAAGAGCTTAGGACCTAGAGTCATAGACTCTAGACATGCATCCTGGCGCCACCACTTACAAACTGTTTTGCTTTGTTTTGTTTTGTTTTTTGAGCAGCGTAGGGATAGTCATTTAACCTTTTGGAATCTCAACTTCCTCATCAGTAAAGTATAGATAAAACAATTATTTCCCTATTCATATATGATATTTATAAAATTAAATAGAATTGTTGAAAAGCACAAAGAATTGGAACCTGTTTTCTGAAAGAAGAGGAGAGATAAGTTTATAGGACAGAAAGTAATGATAAACTATTGCTAATGAGTACAAAATGTTGCAGGTGTATTTGGGTTGTATGTAAAGAACATCATTTTAATAAACGTGATTAAATACCATGAACACTGCCTCACAAACATTTTATTTTTCAGAAGGGGAGGAGTTTCTGCTCTATGGAACCACTTAAGGGAGAGACAGTGTGGAGAAAGGGGCTAGACTAAATGGTACCTTTGGGTCTTACTACCCTCATGGGTCTTTACATCACTTTCATGCTTCCTGCAGAAAGATAACAGAAAGCTCAGATAACCAATGTTCAGTCCAGTGCAAGTTGTATTTCACCTTTATCCAGATGACTTTACAGCATTTAAGTCAAATTGCTCTGTATTTCTTGGTCGTTTCCAAGAGTGTTTAAGGATGAAAACAGAAATAAAGGTTATGGCTCTCTTTTGACAAAGACTTCCTTCTCACATTATCATTGATCAGGTTGATTCTGTCTCTGAGCAATTGAAAGGCAGTAAAAGGTTATATCTTTAAGACTAGGGGCTCTGTTCAAGTGAATTTGTACATCATTGAAAAATGGCTATCCATATAAACTCAAAGCTTTGCGACAGTGCAATAAAGTAAAGTACTTTTGGGCTTCAAAAGAAGTATGCCAAGTTTCTGATTCTGTCTAAATTAATAAAAATAAGATTTTTAGGAACCTATCTGGTAACTGTAGATTAAATCAAGCAACTGCTTCATCTGAATAAAGCTTTGCAAAGTCTAATATTATGAAAGAGCTATCTTATTATGAAAGAGCTATCTTTATAAACACAGTACTTGCTCGGGATTCAAGGGATTTGGGTTTTAATGCCAGCTGCATCCAAAATGCCCAGTAAGCACATATGCATACATTTGTGGCTGGTAGCTTTTTTGTCAAAAGGGATTAATAATAACCTGCTCTACCATCCTTACTTTATGCATTATGGTATGAATATTGAATGCCAGTGTTTATAGAGTGCTTTGGTTTTCTGCAAAGTAACTTGGCAAAGACGTTCGGACGGAACAAAAAGGCTTCTAAGAAGTTTTATACGTATCAGATTTTCAAAAATGTGACTTGGCTTTAAAATGTATTAATGAATTTTATATTTTATGTGAACCCTAAAAATGCTTTTGCCAAGTATTTAGTACTCTGGAAGTTTAGATGTTTATGTTTAGAGTTTCTTAAAGCATTACTATATTTGTGTACGTTAGTCCTTTTTCAGTGGCTGAAAACCAGATAGACATTGCTTAGTGAATTAATTCCGATATGTGGCTTGCATTTTTACTTTTTATTGATTCCAGTCAACAACTGTGTATTGTGGAATGATGCAAACATGATATGTTTTGCCATTAAGGATCTTTTATCTAACCAAGGAGTGTATATAATAACTTGGCATGTGAAATCATTTTGATAGATTCTAGTGTTAAAAGTATACAAGTATAAAATATAGGGCTCTCTCATGACTACCAAGTGGTGTCAATCTGATTATGAAACTAAAGGTCTACAGAGCAACCGAGGTGCTCCCCTTTCCAAATGTCTGTGAGCCTTGAATCAGCATATGTTATGATGACTTATTTTCTTGAGCAGTTAATCAGTATTAAGTATAGTGAACTGTACTTGGGAATCTGATGTACCAGCGAGAGGTTGGGTATAAGCAGACTGCTGGTGTGAGCCAGCAGAAAATATGCTCCAGGAGAGGAAGGAACAAGACAGCAGTATTTTAATTTTTTAAATTAAAAATGGGGCAATAATAGAAAAGTGCTACCACATACACCTTACATCATTTAATCCTCACCTCTGCTTACAGATGAGGAAACTGAGACTCAGGAAGGTCAACTGACTGATGCTGGGTAAACAAGCTACAAAGTGGTAAACCAAGAATTAGCCCATGTGTTCTGATTTAGAGTTACACATTGTACATATTGGCAAGGTCCACAGATTCAGCGGTGCTCCTTCACACAATCCACTCCACCCCCGTTCTTAACCCCCAACTCCCAACTCCTACGGGGAAACATCCAGAGTTATCATACTCTCATGTTCCCTTATTAAAAGCCTTCTCACAGTGAGGGCCTGACAAATTCATTCGCACTTAAGCATAATTGACTCACGGGGTTTAATGTGTTATTCCATTTTAGTGAAATAAACATTAAGCCAGACAAATTAATCTCTGCATTTGACACAATAGCAAGCAGAGGGAAAGGGAAGTATTTTGGAGGATGAAAGGGCATTTTCCAGTCCCCTCAAGGTCTGGGACACAGATGATGGGCTGAATGTCCCAGGAGTGTAGCTGTGTTTGCAGACCTCTCACTCATTCACTGAATTTACCACCTACCTGTTCCATGCCCATGTTTCCTGCCCTCCTTCTCTGTGTACCTGGTTGAGGCCAGCCTCTCCCCTCTCCCCCTCAAAGGGCTTTGCTCTTGCACTTGTCCCTGCTGTCTTCTGCATCATCAGTTTTCCTTCCTATTTGATTATGTCTATCAGTCTATAGCTCTAGTCGTTCAGAGGCCCTCTTTGGCCCCATGAACCCCTGCATCTGTTCCCCTTTATGGCAGAACTCTCCAGAATAATGGTCTGTATGTCTCTCTACACTTGCTCTCCTCCGGTCCTTCCTTGAAAACTTCTAATCAAGTTTTCCCCCCACAACTCCACTAAAAGTGTTCCTACCGAGGTTATGGCATCCATGTGCCAAATCTAATGATCAGTTAGCAATCCTCATCTTACTTAGCCCGTCAGCAGCATATCATATAGTTGATTACATCTTCTTGCTTGAAACATTGCCTTCACTTGGCTTCCTGGGTACTATAATCTCTCTCTTTCATCTGAGGCTGTTCTTTCTCCATCTCCTCAGCTGGTTATTCTCCCCAGATTCTAAACATTGGAATGTCCCCAGAGGAATGTGCTCTCTCTCTCTCTCTCCCTCTCTCTCTCTCTCTCCTTCTCTCTCTCTCTCTCTCCCTCTCTCTCTCTCTCTCTCTCTCTCTCTCTCTCCCTCTCTCTGTTTTGTCTACACCACTCCCTAGGCCAAGTATCTCAGACTCGCGACTTGAAATAATATCCGTACACTGATGGTTCCAATTTGTATCTTTAGCCAGACTTCTGTGAACTCCAGACCTATGGATCTATCCAACAGCCTTCTTGACAGCTAACACTGAGAATGTCCAAAACTGACGTCATAATTTTCATCCCCGACATCCCACCCTTGTTGCAATCTGTTTCCCAGTCTTCTCCATCTCGGTAAAAGGCAATTCCATTTTTCTAATTGTTCACGCCAGAAATCTTGGAGTCTTCCATGGCACCTGCTTTTTTCTGGTATTTCACATTCCATATGCATTAACAAATTCTGTCAGCTCTGCCTTCGTAATGTCTCCAGAATCTGACCACTTCTCATCACCACCACTGCCGCCGTTCTGATCCAGGTCGCCATTATCTCATACCTGGATTATTAAATTAACCTCTTACCTGACACTCCTGCTTTTCACCCTTTCCTCCTTACCGTGTATTCCCCACGCAGCTGCCACGGTGATTCTTTATAACATGTGAGCGATTGTGCCACTCCTCTATTCAGAATCCTTCAAGAGCAGCCCACGTCACTCAGAGTGTGGATTGACGTGTATGTGCCATACCTGCAAGGCCCTATTGGTTTCAGCTGATTAACTTCTCAAACTCCTTTCTCTCCCCACACCATTCCAGACACACTGACCTACTTGCTGGTTCTCAAACAAACAGTATAGGCAGCATCCCTTATCAAAGGCTCCGCCTTTTTTTGTTGTCAGAAAACGACATTCCCCCAGATATCTGTATGGACTTCTTCCTTTTTTCAGATCATTGCTTGAATTCATCTCATTGGAGAGGATCTTCCTGACCATCGATATAAAAGCAATATAAAATAGCCTTCCTCCTATCCTTAACTCTGTTTTGATTTCTTTACAGTACTCACCCATACCTGATGTATGACTCTGCATCTTTGTCTGTATGTATATTTCTACATGCACAACTATATTCATGTCCATATTTACATCATCTCTCTCTGCCTATCATCTATCTTACTGTCTGCCTTTTCCCACTAGAATATAAACTCCATAATGACAGAGACTTTTTCTATTTTGTTCATTGCTAAATCTCCTAAACCCATAACACAAGCTAGCACATAGTAGACAGTTAATACATATTTGTTGAATGAATGAATTAACGAATAAAAAATGAATTGGGCAGACTGTTTGCGTACCTTCCAGGTTTAAGCACTGAGCCCCCAAGTTGAATAGGAGAGAGAAATGTGAACAGATAATTTAAAGTACAATAAGAAATAATTACTAAATAATTATAGTGATAAATAAAATAGTAAAAGTAACTGCCCCTCAAAGAAGCAATTTTATATGCAAATATACATTTTTAAAATTAAAAAAAATTAAAATTTCACAATAGATAAGTATGAGAGAGAGGAGAGAGAGATGCACAGGCAATAAGGAAAATATATCGAACTTACAATGAAAAAACTTTAATTCCTATTCTGATTATATTGTTTACTAGTTGTATGATCTTAGGCAAATAAATAATCTAGTCTGTTCCTCCCATTATACCCACTATGCCATCAACTTTATTTTTGTGAAGGTTAAGTCAAATAATATGATGCTATTATAGGCACTATAATAGATATTATTTTTCTTTAGATATTAGATATTTTCTTTAGATATAGATATTATTTTTCTTTTTTCCTATATGCAGGCCTTCAATTTACGCTCACAGATTAGCCCTCTACAATCTTACTCCTCCGCCACGCTTCAGTGACTTTCTAAATTTCTGCCCCATTGACTTTCTTCTGTTTTCTTCCTACAAGACTTCTTGGCATCATGTGATATTATAATCAACCTCACCAACCTGTCAAAGATTAATCAAACTTCTCTCCTTGCTTTAACATATACATATAAACTGGTGAGTCCTTTAGCTGTATTTCTAAGGGCAGAAAGTTGGATCAGTCTTCAGCATTATAGGACAGTAATACATGTATATTTCTTTAACTGGAAGTATGTTTCTTTGACTCACACTAGAACAGTGGTTGTTCCCATGTCACTAATATGTCATGAATCAGCAAGAGTGAAAAGGGTATTCATAGAGTAAATGCAGTGTGAATTGCACATAAGTTTAAATTACCATGACCATTTTTTCCCCCATGCTACAACCAGGCTGTTAACAACAGCAACATGAGTATTTTTAGGACAGAGTATCAGAATTGTAAATGTCATTCGTAAGACACTATGTTGAAGAAAAAATATTAGAGGTCATTGTATTAGACTAAATTAAAAAAAATTTTTTATTTTATATTGGAGTATAGTTGATTAACAGTGTTGTGTTATTTCAGGTGTACAGCAGAGTGATTCAGTTATACATATATATGTATCTATTCTTTTTCAGATTTTTTTTTTCCATTTAGGTTGTTACATAATATTGAGTAGAGTTTCCTGTGCTATACGGTAGGTCCTTGTTTGTTGTCCATTTTAAGTATAGTAGTGTATACATGTCAATCCTAAACTCCCTGACTATCCCTCCTCACCGACCCTTCCCCTCTGGTAACCATAAGTTGTTTTAGACTAATTTCTTTGAAGCCAGGTGCTATTTCTTGTTTTTTTATTATTGGCAAAGGATTTTATTTTATTTTGTTTTCATATCTAGTTTTATGGATGTATAATTGACATATACCATTTATACAATGGTACAACGTATGTACACATATTAAAATGTACAACATGTTGATTCTATACACGTATATGTTTCAAAACGACCACCACAATAATTTAGTCTTATTTATCTTGCATGGTGTCTGGCAAGTAACTTTTGAACTGAATTTCTTAATTTTTTTTTTCTAAGGTGTCTGTATTTCTTTTTTTTTTTTTTTTGTGGTATGGGGCCTCTCCCTGTTGTGGCCTCTCCCGCCGCGGAGCATAGGCTCCAGATGCGCAGGCCCAGCGGCCCCGGCCCATGGGCCCAGCCGCTCCACAGCACGTGAGATCCTCCTGGACCGGGGCACAACCCCGTGTCCCCTGTATCGGCAGGCGGACTCCCAACCACTGCGCCACCAGGGAAGCCCCTGGGTGTCTGTATTTCTGTTGCATATGAGACACACTTATTTTGGTCTCTGTTTTACCACTGAGATATTGGCAAGGCACAGGGTGATATAATAATGTAACATCCAAAATTATAGGGTGTGAGGAAACCTGCACAGACACTATTTGTCGAACAATTAGAATGTTTCTAAAACATGAATGGATGTATAAAATGAAAGAACCCATTTTTTGTTTTTGATATAAACACAGAGAATTTATATATGGTTTTCTAGGTTATGGTAGTTAAAACTTCTTCCTTCTAGGTACTCAAGAAACTTACTGTTAATTGAGACCTAGAATTTATAATTGCTTTCCTTTTTCTATTGTAATAATGACAAATATCAAGTCTTATCACTTTTTGCCCAGGTCCAAGTGCTGTTTCTTGAACTTCTATGCAAGACTTTTTATCCAAGTTTTTACCAGTTGGGAGCTCTTAAGAGTTGTTTAATTTTCAACGAAAGACAACCTTTTAGGAATTTATGTTCTAAATATTTTCTGGTTCTGCAGTAGCATACATCAGCTATAGTTATTGTGTTTGGATTGGGATTTTCATTTTTAACATGTTCTCAATTCTCTAGGCATTTATTGTTTCCATCTGGTTCTCATAAAAGATTTCACATTTGTAATGCAGCTCAGGCTCCTGCTGGGAGAGCATGATTGTAATTCTATCCATGACTCTACTTTGATAGAGTAGATACGTTTTTAACTTCGCATTTTTTTTGTTTTTGCTTTTTTTTTCTTAAACAACATTTGATTTTAATGGTGCATTTCTCTTTGAAAACAATCATAGTTTGCACACCATGACAACGTGCTTGCTCTCCACTTCCTTCTGTGCAGATCAAAGCTGTGAGCACAGGAGAAGTAACTACACTGTGAGTCCGGTACGAGGAAACTTAGCAGTCGTCACACCTCCTCTTCATTAAACAATCTGTTCTCAGTCATCACAGATGGAGGGGATATTTTCAAGGGCTTGAACATTTTCTTGAAATAGCCCAACATCTAGGAATCCCCTTTCACTATGTTAAGTAGTAGGTTCTAGGGCACAGTTCAAGCAAATGTTCAAACTTCTAGCAGGGTCTTTTTTATTTAATTAGGTGCTCAGCACATGTTTGTGAATTTGTTTAATGAGTACTTATGTAGCCCTTATTACATGTCCGGTAATGTTCTAACAGCTTCAAAAATATTAAACCATTTAATCCTCATAGCAACTTTATGAATAAGGTATTATTAGTAACCCCAATTTAAGGATGAGGAAACTGAGGCAAAAAAGCGAAATGACCACTGCTAGCAAGTGGCAGAGCCAGAATTCAAA
Organism: Lipotes vexillifer; assembly: GCF_000442215.2. NCBI lineage: Eukaryota > Metazoa > Chordata > Mammalia > Artiodactyla > Lipotidae > Lipotes > Lipotes vexillifer. The sequence goes on from NW_006787464.1 coordinate 1,835,332, forward strand.
CCTAGGTGGTCAGGCCCGAGTCTGTGTTCTTAATTACTAAACTATGCTATGATTGTGTTCAGCTGCAGATTTCCAAAAATCAAATATTGCTTCCCCAGAATTGAATTACACACTCTTCCTCCCTCAGTGCTATGCTTGATTTATAATCAGCACTGGATGAATTTTTATTTAATTAAGTGTTTAATTAAGAATGAGTGAAATAATGACTGAGTTTGACATACTTTGAAATATGCAGAACAAAAGGCAAATCACAGTGGTACTCAGTGGAGAGGCTGCTCTTTTTTCAGAGATGCCGGTGGGTCCTAGTATCTAATAATAACCCATATTTAAGGCCCTGTTACTCCTAGGATGATGCTTTGCATCTTGGATTTCCAAATCTGAGAGAATTTATCTTCGTTTCACTCATCGCTCCTTACTGATACAATTTTTAAAAATTAATTGTGGCATGGGCTTCCCTGGTGGCGCAGTGTTTGAGAGTCCACCTGCCGAAGCAGGGGACATGGGTTCGTGCCCCGGTCCGGGAAAATCCCACATGCCACGGAGCGGCTGGGCCCGTGAGCCATGGCCGCTGAGCCTGCGCGTCCGGAGCCTGTGCTCCGCAA
>NW_006787464.1:1836543-1851753 GCF_000442215.2 Lipotes vexillifer
GGTCCGGGGGCCGTTGCCCCCCAATGGGAAAGGCCACAAGAGTGAGAGGCCCGCGTACTGCAAAAAAAAAAAAAAAAAATTAATTGTGGTAAAATACACATAACATAAAATTTACCATCTAAAGTATTTCTAAGTATATAGTTCAGTATTGTTAAGAGCATTCATATTATTTTGCAACCAGTTTCCAGAACACATTCACATTTGCAAAACTGAAACTTTATACCCATTAAACAACAACTCCCCATTCTCCCTTCTAGCCTTTGGAAACCACCGTATTTTATCTATTCATTCACCTATCGACCTTTTGGTCTCATACTTCCACTGATTGGCTATTGCGATTAATGCTGCTATGAACATGGGTATACAAATATCTCTTTGAGACCCTGCTTTCAATTCTTTGAGGTATATGCCCGGAAGTAGAATTGCTGGATCATATGCTAATTCCATTTTTAATTCTTTGAGGAAACATCATAGTGGTTGTTTTCCCTAATGGCTGCACCATTTTACATTCCCACCAACAATGCACAAGTGTTCCAGTTTTTCCACATCCTTGCCAACACTTGTTATTTTCTGTTTTTTTTGACAGTAGTTGCCCTACTGAGTATAAGATGTATAAGATCTAATATCTCATTGTAGTTTTGATTTGCATTTACATAATAGTGACATTGAGCATCCTTTCATGTGTTTGTTGGCCATTTTTATATCTTCTTGGAGAAATGTATATTCAAGTCTTTTACCCATTTTTTTAAAATAGGGGCTAAGTTTTAAAATTTTTATTTATTTATTTTTTGGATAAGTAAATAAATATTATTGGGTCTTCCTTGCTGCTTGCAGGCTTTCTCTAGTTGTGGCGAGTGGAGGGCTACTCTTTGTTGCAATGTGCGGGCTTCTCATTGCGGTGTCTTCTCTTGCTGCAGAGCAGGGCCTCTAGGTGCGCGGGCTTCAGTAGTTGTGGTGCACAGGCTCAGTAGTTGTGGTGCACGGGCTCGGTAATTGTGGCACACGGGCTTAGATGCACCGTGGCATGTGGGATCTTCCTGGGCCAGGGCTTGAACCTGTGTCCCCAGCTTTGGCAGGTGGATTCTTAACCACTGTACCACCAGGGAAGTCCCTTTTACCCATTTTTTAATTGAGTTGTTTTTTTGTTGTTGTTGAACTCTTTCTATATTCTGGATATTAACTCCTTACCTGATAGAGCATTTGCAAATATTTTCTCCCATTTTATAGGTTGCCTTTTCACTCTGTTGGGTGTATCTTTTGATGCACAGAAGTTTTATTTTTTTTATGTAGTCTAATTTTACTTTTGTTGCCTGTGCTTTTGGTGTCATAGCTAAGAAATCATTGCTAAATCTAAAGTCATAAAGCTTTTCTCCTATGTTTCCTTCTAGGAGTTTTATAGTCATAGCTCTTATGCTTAGGTCTTTGATTCACTTTGAGTTAACTTTTGTGTAGGGTGTAAGGTAAAGGTCCAACTTCATTCTTTTACATGTGAATGTTTAGTCTTCCCAGCATTGTTTGTCGAAAAGACTGCTACAAGTTTAAGTGAAATGCAAGCCACATAGCTGTAAACCTGTAGTTCTTCTCATACTTTGGTCCAAACTACAGTGGATTTAGAAGGAATTATTTCTAGAGTTCTCAACTGAGGCAATTTTATCCCCCTGGGGACATTTAGCAATGTCTGGAGATTTTTTTTGGTCATCATTTCTTGGTGTGGGAGTGGGGGGTGGTTGCTAATTTTATCTAGTGAGTGGCAGTCAGAGAAGCTGCTAAACATACTACAGTGCACAGAACACACTTCTACAATAAGGAATTATCGGGCCTCAAATGTCATTAGTGCTGAGGTTGAGACACTCTGGCCTAGTGGATAGTAAGAAAGGGATCCAGAAAAGTGGGTAATCCTCTCTTATGTCATTTGAAGGCTTGACAATGGTGATTGCAGAGGTGACTGCCTAGGGGACCAATTTTATGGCTTGGTGGTTTATAAAAAGACCTGAATTTCATATATATCTAGTTAGACTTTAACAATGGAATACTATTTTGCATTTTATTTTTCCCTTCAAGATTGTTCTTTGTCACTTTCTGTCACCATGACTTTGCTCATTCGTACATTAATTTTCCCTTTTCAGTCAGGAAGCAAATGAATATTTGTAGGGTTAATCATAGAATTTGGGGTGCTATTCAATTGTATAATGGCCAAAGATTACAGGCGGGCCTACAGCTTGTTTTGGCCCAGCTACTCCTCTTATTTCTGAGTTACTTTGGGGAGAAAAATGCCCAAAGGACAATATAAGTTAGAAGTAAGTTACTTTATAATAACCAGGACTCGTATCTAAAATTCCACAGTTTATCTCCATGCCAAGCTGAACTGGAGCACATGGCTTCCGCCTAAGGTAATTTTATATTTGGTCAAGGAAACTTCATTGAGCAGATCATGACTGAGCTGAGATCTGACTGGCTAAAGGTCTCTATCCATGAGAAAATTTGGCAAAAGAGCATCTCCATCAGAAAGAACAGAAAAGGCTTTCAGGTGGGAACATGCTTGGCACGTTTAAGAACTAGAAATAAGGCCAGTGAGGCTGATGATGTAAGGAAGTGAGGATGACAGCAGTGTGATATAACAGAGATCAAATTAATATTTCCTCATCCAGAGGCAAAGAGAGGAAAGGGTTGGGCAGAGCATCCCCTGTGATAGGGAAAATGGCTGGGAGCTCCTCTCAACTTTGGAGACCTGTAGTTGGCAAGTATGTCAGGAATTGGTTTTATATTGTATGGTTGGTTCATATTATTCATTACTCTTAAGATATCCATGCATTCATTTATCAGAAATTACCAAGCACTTGCTATATTCCAGGTGCTGTTCTATAACTAGGCATTGGAGAAACTGAGATAAACAATACAAAGTGCTTATGTCGAGGAGTTCTTGTCTGTTTGTGGGTGGGCAGTTTGTTGACTGATTGTTGACTGCGTGACCTGGGGTAGGTTAACTTCTCTGTGTCTGAGTATCTTTATCTATAAAATGAGGAGCTTATTGTAGCTACCCTATGGAGCTGCTGTAAGGATGAAGTAAGTTAATACCTTGAAGGCATTTTAAATGATGTCTGACACAAAACAATCCCTCGGTACCTATTAACTACTATTATTGTTGTGATTATTTTACAGAACAGCATAAAGGGATGAATTAATTCAGTTCCAAAGGTTAGGAAAGTTCAAAAGAAAAAGTGAAGTTTGAGTTCATTCATTCACTTTTATATTTATTTAATAAATATGTATTGAATACCTACTGTCCCCCAGACACTATTTTTCTGTTTTTCCACATACTCCTATTTTATTGCCTGTATTATCTTTGCCATCATTATTCGACTGTCATACTTTAACATCTGCATCATCCTCTTCAATGTACCCTCCTTCAGTGGAGGGAAGAATATAGATATTAGAGACATAAATTACACAAATAATTTTTAGGTAAAATTGTGAACTGTGATATCAAGTGTAATGCAGTCAGTGAGAGGAAAAATGCCAAGAGAATCTAAAAGGAATAAAAGATGAAATGTCTTAGCTAAGTGACACAATACAAGAGAGATAAGAAATACAAGATAACATAAGAAGAAATGGAATAATCAAGCATATTCCACGATATATTTATCCAGCCAATATCAGTTGAGAGCCGGCTGTGTGCTGAGGCAGAATACAAATGTGTATGATAATAATGAAAATGTGATATAGATTGTGATCTAAGGATAAAATGGTATAAGATGTAACAGTTATATAATTTCATATTTTATAATGATGAAACTACCTATAAAATTGAAAACGCCATATTTTGTTGCTTTTGGGAGTAATTATATTCTTAAATTAATGGTAGGAGTTCTTATTTTCACATTCAGATGCATCCAGATGTGATGACATATAGTGTTGATGACCTGGTTAAAACTGGCAAAAACTTTCAGTGTCATTGACGGGGGCTAATAGTTGCTACACATTTTATTTTGATATTATTGAAGTGACAACTAAATGTATTAGTGCTTTTCCTAGAAATCATTAATTAAGGAACTGAAGCCTAATTTATTTAAAAATCAATTTTTAGAATAAGTTTATGGTTCACAGAGTTATTTAACTGTCCCATGTAAATTTATGGGATGCTCCAGCAGCATACTTTAGAAATTATCCAGCAGCATTTTATTGCTCCAGCAATATTTTAGAAAATTATTTTCAATATATTGCATCCTTTGTGCAATCTTTTGCAAATCAGTAATGCATAGGAGTTTCTTTGCATCCAGAAACACAGTTAGATATTTACACATGTAACCATACTCTTTTTTTTTTTTTTAACATCTTTTTGGGGTATAATTGCTTTACAGTGGTGTGTTAGTTTCTGCTTTATGACAGAGTGAATCAGTTATACATATACATATGTTCCCATATCTCTTCCCTCTTTGTCTCCCTCCCTCCCACCCTCCCTATCCCACCCCTCCAGGCAGCCACAGAGAACCGAGCCGGTATCCCTGTGCCATGCGGCTGCTTCCCACTGGCTATCTACCTTACATTTGTTAGTATATATATGTCCATGTCTCTTGTTCTTTTATTCTACTATATAGCACTAACCTAAATCTAAGCTGGAAGTCTGTCCAGATCTGGTCTGGAGGGCTAGTTAGACAATACACTCAGAGAGTTGCAGAAGCTAAGTGTATTTCTCTGGTTCACTTGTAGGCATCACTCAAGCCCTGGGTTTGGCTTCTTAAGTTTAGGTCAGCCAAACAAGAATTCACTGTGTGGTCACTCATGACAGAGGCCTGCGCTAGACTGTATACATAGAAGTCAAAGAAAAATTAAGTATTCGTTATCAACGAGAGTTATTGATACACAGAGGCACAATTTCTCTTTTAAGAGTTTTCATTAATGTTGGGAGACTAGATATATTCATTTTTTAAATGCCCATTGGAAATTTGGTCAGGAAATTTTGCTGCTGGTCAACAGTGTAGATAGTCAGGCCAGTTGCAAAAACATGTCGTAATTAAGTTAGGATAATAGGTGCATTATAGCATTTTGCTAGGTACAGTAGGATTCAGATTAAGGCAGGTGTCTGGCATTATAATAGTGGGAGTCACATAAATAAGTATATAAGTAAACAAGTAAGTAAGTAAATAAACAGTGTCACCTAAAGAACACAGAAAAGCAGAACTCTTACCATTGGGTGGGTAGACTGAGCAGCTCTAGTCCTTTGGTACCTTGGAGAGCTCTCGATAACCTGTAACTGATTTTGCTTAAGGTCCTACTGAGGCTTTTTGTCCTCCTAGGCTTAGGCCTACCTAAGGTTTATCATTGTGGTGGCAATGAAAGATAGTTACTACAGCCGTACTCCAGTTAGCTGCGATTAAACTGCATGGTGCCAGGATATCATCTTCATCCTGTTAAACATTTTGGCGCTCTCACTAGACCATGGGCAGTATTTTGGGGTTCCTCCAGGTTCCTATGTACTGAGGAGGACAAATAAGCTTATCGTGGGTTCACAACGTTGGCCTGCTTTCTCTCCAGGGGAAGGATCCTGTTTTTGGTTCAGACAGCAGAAGTGTTGCCAAGGACAAGGTGGCATATGCTCAGTTCTAATTAGTGGTGGAGACAGTAAACACTCTACATAAGAGTTCAGAAAGTTGTTACTAAGAGCTATAGAACCTTTGAAAGACTCCACTCAATAACTGGCCCTGTAGTAATGAAAGAGTTCAGACATCTGGGAAAAGGGAGAGGGACTTCCAGGTGGAGAAAATGGTTAACATTAACATTCCATTGATTTCTGGGGAAGATAATTACAAGACAAAGTCTTTGTCTTTAAGGAGCCCACAATCCACCTGAGGAAGAAAAGAAACACGCAGGCCTGAACCAACATTAGAACAATTACCAGTTATGTAGTAAAAGAATAAAGAGGTAGAGTATAAACTTAATAATGATGCTTAAGAGATAAAGTCTTAGGAAGAAAGGATCAGTGTGGAGAGGGCTAATTAGGGCAGTGTTATAGAGATTAGTCTTCTGAACTGAGTTACTATTTTCTGTTTCTTATATTAGTACTTCATAAAGTTATGTTGTGTTTATTTACCTGGAGAATTGACCTCAGGAAGAAATGCTTGTAAAATAAAGGAAAAAAGTCTTGTATTCAGGAAGATCTCAGTTATACGTATTTGATCATTACTTCTGAGGGTTATTTAGGCCTGAGTTCGTTTTCTTAGCTCTTGTACTGCTTCTGCACTAGTGCTTGTGCTTCTGTCTGCCTCTTGGCTCTTTGATTCTCCACTCTGAGAGACTCTCCATGCAAGTATCTTCCATTAATGTGGAGTAGAGCTGCTTGTCCTTACGAAGCATTCTAGAGACTAGAGAAATAATCACTAATAGGTACAAACAATAGAAAAACATTACTTTCAATAGTATTCTATTAGTTCTTTTACCAAGGCATTTTCAGCATGTCTCTAAAAATTATAAGTCTAGCATCAATATACCTTGGAGTTGGAAATACTTCAGAGGTTGCCTCATTTACTCCTTTATCCAATCAAGTAGCCACTCGACCTGCATCACATCTCTGGCAGCTGGTCACCAGGCTCTGTGTGAATGTTTTCAAAGATGGGAGGCTCACTACCTAAGGAAGCCGTTCCACTGTTGACTAACTTTAACACTTGGAAAGACCTTGCGTTCAGCTAGCATCTGTATCTAAGCCTTTAAGTCTATTTTTCCAATTCCTTTCTAGGGAAGCTACACCAAACTAGGTCAGTTCATACATTTATTCATCAAAATTTATCAGGCACATAATGTGTGCAAGGAATTTTCTAGACCCACAAATGTTAAAATTATGAATAAGGATATAATGTTTTTCCTGGTAAGAAGACAGATTTTTAATAAATGTTTCTTATATCAGTAGATGGATGGATAGATAAATAAATTATAATGATTTCTCTTTTTCACTGTGAAATAATAAACTCTGTATGTAAAGTTGACCTATTTCTTGATAAATGAAGACTGTGAAATGGAGCATATTAATATCCTCTAGAAGGATATTATTATTTATTTATTTTTATTGCATAGTATAAAAATTTCAGGCAAATTCAATATATATGTATTTATTTTAATACATATAAAAATTATAAATATGAAATACTGGACTAAATTATTATGTATGTATACTAAATAGACATATTTTAAAATATTTTATACAAATATATATATATATAAACAGTTTATTCCCATATCTCAATATCTCAGTAAAATGCCTTCCATGTCCCACTTTGAAGGCCATGTGTGTGATAGAGAGTTAAGATTTATAGCCTTATTGGCTCTTCAAATTTATAGCCTCTCAACCAGCATTTCAGTTGTCCATTACATCTTTATTCTTTTTAATCGGAGTCCAGTGATTGAAATATGGTAGCATTTAAGATTTGGTTCAAGGACATATTAGAACTTACTAAGTTTTAAAAAATTGGCTTTGAGAGAATACTAAGAGAGTTAGGGTATTTTAAGGAAGGCTATGATAGAAGTAATGTCTGAAAAACAAACAATTTATAAGAAAGCTGCATACTTTTAATATAGAAGTACTACAGAAAAACACCCTACTATAGCAGTGCATAAAAAGGAGTGAAAGTTTGAAACAAGGCCTAAGAAGCTAATATCTTGATTTCCTCAGGAGACTAATAAACCATTTGGAGTACCACACATAGTAGAAATCTAAGATTTTATTAAAGATAGATATTTTCAAAGAACACAGTTGTACCAAGACGAAATGTAAGTACAATGAAAGGGGAAAAAAAAGAGAAGAATACCTTTCTACCCTTCATCCCTACTATCTGCTATGCCAGCTTAACCTACCACACTACAAATTTAACAGGCTTGAAATAATTTGAACTAATTTCTTCCCAGGCTGGTGCTTTCATGAGTTTCCTAATTTGGTTTATGGTATCACACCATCTAAATCTCCCAGGCTGCAAATTTTAAACTCAACCTCCTCTCCCCCATTTCACAACTAATTAGTTACCAAACTCTGGTTCTCTGTTTGCAAATCCAGCAAGCAAATTATTTTATCTCCTTAGGTACAGTAAACACTTAGATCTTTACCAACCATAGACGTTTTTATGCTTTTATTTTCGTTGTGAGTGCTGGAAAATTTCACAGTATTAAATGTCAAGCTTAGGATGGCAAATAGATTTAGACTAGCAATTTTATTCTTAGTTTCAGTTTTGAAGAATCTAGTTGAATATATGTTTCAGAATATAAACACTAATAATATACTTTTTTTCTGGTTGATGAACTGTTTTATTGTTTTCACTGTCCTTTTTAGTTAGTTAGGGTTACAACCCTGAAAAAGAATTTAAAATATCAATAGCATTTGGTCATTATTGCTTTATAAGATAAGATGTGAATACAAGTTTAGTTTTTTACTTATACAAACCTAGAAAATGCCCTTGAAGTATCAATGATAGGTTTTTTTTTCTCAAGAGTTTAACCTGTACAGTAGAAAGGGCCATGGATATGATCAGAACTCATGGCTATACTTTCTGCTTTGCCCTAACTGGCTTTGGACCTTGGGTGAATAATTAGTCTCAGTCAGAATAGAGCTTGGACTTGATGATGTCAATGATTCCTTTGTAGATCTAGATAACACTGTGTCTCATGTCTTCTATTATCCCCATGTCACCCTAATTAGTAGAGGTCTATAGGATGGCAGCATGGCTTCGTGATTAAGCGCTCAGGCTTTGGAGTCAGGAAGTTTGGGTATACATCCCGGTTCTGTTAGCTCTGATACCGGGGAAAAGGTACTTAATTTCTCTATGTCTTTGTTTCCTGCTCTGTAAAATGGGGTTAATAATAGCACTTAATTCATATGACTGTTGTGAGAATATCACAAGTGAATATATATTAAAAGTGCTTAGGACCCTGATTAGCAAATAAAAACTACTATTTGTTTGCTATTATTCATATTTTTATAAGGCACTCAGTGTAGTTTTTGGCATGTAGTGGGTACTCAGTAAAGTGTTGGCTGTTATTCTTATTGCCAGAAACTCCATTCCAATTTCTGTAAGCAGTATTTCAGACTTTGGCCACACAGAAAAACAGATGAGAATATATCCTCTTAATACAAATATGCGTTCTTTACTTCAAAGAAACCAACAAAATAAGCTGGGCAAATGGCCTTGTGAGGGAGGATGTACACTTCACCTTGTAATGCCATGACATATGCCTGGAAAGGACTACTATACAGTACATGACTGAGTAAACTTGGCTCTTTCTCTTTCCCACTTGCAAACCAAGATTTGCTTTGAGTAATACTATCAGTTTGTTGCCCAGTGTTACTGTGAAAATGCAGTAACATTTGTGACCTATATTTGTGACCCTTATTTTACCTGTTATCTTTATGCACTTTTTTAAAGTATTGTAATCCAGTAAAATTTGAAACTGTATGACTATACAGGAAGATTGCTCTAAGCTGGTAGAATGTAATTTTATACAAGAGAGTTTGAGTAGAAACATTTTGAGATAAATATGATTTACATTACAAATATTTTAGAGCAAATATTTTTCCAATTTACCATTGTTAAAAATGTTTTAGATTAGAAGATAAAGAGAAGATAAAGAGTCTGTTGACTCTTCTTTCTTAAGCAGTGACAATCCCAATATCTATTTATATATGATATTTATGAATGATACTTTTACTTTTTAGGATAATTACAAGTCATGCTACTGTAATAGAACTGTGGACAAAATTTCTTCTTATTGTAATCATCATAACATAATGAAATCATTTCCTTACATCTAGACATAAAATCATGAAATATTTTGACTCTTAAGTTTATGATATTTTTGTTTTATAATCTTAACTTTGAAATGACCAGTATTTAATTTTTCATCCAGTGTACATAATGATAGATTATATTTGCTTGATGTACAAAAGTATTTTCAACTGGTATCCTGTTTTTTCTTTTCGCTCACCAGAAATTATTAATCCTAATTTCAGAAAATTCAGAGAAACTAAGTGACATAGTCAAATGTAGTGACAAAATTAGTATTTAAATCTGGGCTTCTGGTAGCAAATACTGCATTTTGGGGTATTTAAATAAATCAACTAAAATGGTTGATTAGGGAATCATAGATGAGGCTATAAACTCTTTTGCCATGCATTAATGCAATAGGAATTAATAACACTTCTTTTATCTGGCATTCCTTTACAGAGAAGGGCAATGGAAATGGGGATGGGGCAAGGAGACATGGTCAAAGAGGGAAATGGTTTCATGATCAGTATGTGTGGTTTAGCCAGGAGGAAAGCCATCCCCCACTGGTGAAAATTTGGTGCAGTACACCCAAAACAAAAAAATCAAATTCATATTTTTTAAAATGACAAAATTTTGGAATCGATAATGTAGAAGAAAAATAAAATAGTTCAGTGACTCATATATTTACTTTTATGTGTGTGTCTGTGTCTGTGTGTGTGTTTGTGTGTTTGCCTATTATTCCAGAATTGGGTGCAGCCTGCAAGTAAATTAGAGAGCACTTGTTTTCATTTTTAATTATTGATCAGCTGCCTGTAAGATTCATTTTCTATTAATGCGGAGGTGGAATTGTGTTTTTCCTTTCTCTTTAGTTCTTGATGAACCCCATATGGTTCTGGTACTCACTGCTCTTCAATAATTCATGCTTATCATGGAAAAAAGTCAAGTTTAAAAAATCTAGATCAATGGTTCTCAAAGTTTTTCTTTGTTTCCTATTAGCAGTAAAAATAGTTCTTCAAGTTAAATTATAATCTGGACTCAAGCTTTTAAAACTTATTTAAGCAGAGTTGCTTGGTTTGCATTTGAGAAGGACTATTACTCCATGGTCCCCTCAACTTTCCATCCGTCTGTGGTGGCCCCAGAGGTGGCTCCTTTAAAGCCATTGAACAGAGTTCGAAATTTATTGAAGTAGATGATAAAATGATTAGTTAGATAGAACGTAGCTCTGGCCCACGGCTGAGACAGACCAGATCTAAATGTAAACCATGACCATACCACCAACTGGCCTTATTACTTGGGCAAGTAGTACAATTTTTCTAAATGTTGTTACCTCCTCAGTAAAAATGGGGATAAAATGGTGCCCACTTCATAAAACTGTTCTGAGAATTGAAGTAATACATATAAGATGCTTGGCACTTATTATTACTGATGTCAATATTTAATAATCTCTTCTAAGACATTCTCTACAGTGTTACAATGTTGGCAGTATAATGAAGTGGTAGAGATAATACTGCTCACAGTAATTATGGCTTTCTTGACGAGAGACCTGAATCTTTCAATTACAATACTGAGACACTACAGTTTATGTTTTTCTTTTTTTTTTCAACTCTAAGATTTGTGTAAAGACACATGTAAAATGCACCCACTTTGAATGATCAACTGTAAAGTATCCTTTCAGATACTGAACTGGTGAAAATCCTTAGGATATGGTCTAATTTTCTTTGATGGTATGTACAAACAGTTAAAATAATTTCATAAGGGCAAGGTGGCATACCTCATCTTTCCATGTGCAAATAGACTCTCAGTTCCATTCAGGGTAGGGTCTCTAAAATAGAGGTTGATATGCCGTGGTATCATTATTCAGTTCTTTTTTTTTTTTTTTTTTTTTTTTTTTTTTTTTCTTGCGTTATGCGGGCCTCTCACTGTTGTGGCCTCTCCCATTTGCGGAGCACAGGCTCCGGACGCGCAGGCTCAGCGGCCATGGCTCACGGGCCCAGCCGCTCCGCGGCATGTGGGATCTTCCCGAAACGGGGCACGAACCCGCGTCTCCTGCATCGTCAGGCGGACTCTCAAGCACTGCGCCACCAGGGAAGCCCCCATTATTCAGTTCTGAATAAGCAATCCATTTTGCTTTCTGCCGTCCCTCCCTCCCTTTCTTCTCCCCTTCCCTTACTTCTATTCTGTGCACACAGTGTATTTTAATTATGAAATAAAAAATAAAATGGGTGTCACAACCTAAGAGGGTGGTGGCTGTGCAAAAGTAAATGCGCCTTCTATTCCTAGATGTCACTTTAATCTCAACACTATGCAACTGAAATTTTCAGCAAAAGCATCAGGTGAGAACTCTCTAGGAGAAGGCATCCTACAAGGCAATATGGGCAGAGTGGAGCAGTGAACACTTTGCACCCACCAGACCATCTTGCTTCCCATGGTTTCTACCACCCAGTACCTGACCCAGGCTCTCCTTGCTCATCCTTCCTCACTGCTCACTGGCTTCTTTGAGAGGGGCACTTAGCTTCAAGAGGGTAGTGCCTATTCACCACTGAATCCGAGGACTAATGCATACTGTTCTCCAATTTACTGGATGCATTAAGAGGTCTCTTCTTTTAAAATATACATGCCTCTGAGAAGTATATACAGGCATACCTTGGAGATATTGCAGGCTGGGTTCCAGACTACCACAGCAAAGCAAATATGGCAATAAAGCTGGTCGCAGGAACTTTTTGGTTTCTCAGTGCATGTAAAAGTGATGTTTATATTTACTGTAGTCTATTAAGTGTGCAATAGCATTGCATCTGAAGAACAATGTATGTACCTTAATTTAAAATACTTTGTAGCTAAAAAATGCTAACCATCTTCTAAGCCTTCAGCGAGTCATAATCTTTTTTGCCAGTGCAGGGTCTTGCCTCGATGTTGATGGCTGCTGACTGATCAGGGTGGTGGTTGCTGAAGATTGGGGTGGCCGTGACAATTTCTTAAGATAAGACACTGACGTTTCCCACGTTGAGCGACTCTTCCTTTCAAGAAGTGATTTCTCAGTAGCATGCAATGCTTTTTGATAGCATTTTACCCCCAGTAGAATTTTTTTCAAAATTGGAATCAATCCTCTCAGGCCCTGTGGTTGCTTAATCAATTAAGTTTATGGACTATTCTGAATCATTTTTTCCTCCAAATTCTCAGTACTTCTGCTGAAGTCCTGAACCTTTCAAAGTCATACATGAGGGCTGGAATCAGCTTCTTCCAAATTCCTGTTAATGTTGATGTTTGACCTCTTTCCATGAATCATGAATGTTCCTAATGGCATCTAGAATGGTGAATCCTTTCCAGAAGCTTTTCAATTTACTTTGTCCTGATCCATCAGAGGAATCACTATCTTATGTAACTATGGTTTTACAAAATGTATTTCTTAAATAATAAGACTTGAAAATCAAAATTATTCCTTGATACATGGGCTACGGAACAGCACTTGCTGCTTCACCTTGAGCTTTTATGTTATAGAGACAGTTCCTTTCCTTAAAACTCATGGACTAACCTCTGCTAGCTTCAAACTTTTCTTCTGCGGTTTCCTCACCTCTCTCAGCTTTCGTAGAATTGAAGAGAGTTAGGGCCTTGCTTGGGTTAGGCTTTGACTTAAAAGGGAATGTTGTAGCTGGCTTGATCCAAACCACTGAAACTTCCTTCGTATCAGTAATAAGTCTGCTTAGCTTTCTTGTCATTTGTGTGTTCACTGGCTTAGCACTTTTAATCTCCATCAAGAACCTTTCCTTTGCACTCACAACTTGGCTAACTGGTACAAGAGACCTAGATTTCAGCCTGTCAGCTTTGAACATGCCTTCCACACTCAGCTTGATCATTTCTAGTTTTTGATTTAAAGTAGGAGATGTTTGACTCTTTCTTTCACTTGAACACTTAGAGGTCATTGTAGGGTTATTAGTTGGCCTAATTACAATATTATTGTGTCTCTGGGAATAGGGAGGAGAGGGAGAGAGATGGGGGAACAGCTGGTCTTCGGAGTAGTCAGACGGCACACACACGTTTATCTGTTGTTCGCTGTCTTGTATGGGACTGGTTCGTGGCTCCGCAAAACAATTATGATAGTAACATAAAGGATCACTGATCACAGATCACCATAACAAATAAAATAATAATGAACAAGTTTGAAATATTGCGAGAATAAATAAAATGTGACACAGAGACACGAATGGAGCAAATGCTGTTGAGAAATGGCCCTGATAGACTTGCTCAAGGCAGGGTTGCCACAAACCTTCCACTTGTAAAAAGCACAATATCTGTGAAGCTCAATAAAAAGAAGTGCAATGAAACTAGGTATACCTGTACTTGAGGGTACACTTTGATTTTTAGTTGGAACTTTAGGTGGAATATGTTAGCAGCCAGCTGAAAGCAAGACAAACCCAGGAAAGATGCCAGGAAGCCAGTAGATGTGCCAAACAGAAGACAAAATCACCAAACCTGAAAAAATGGGAGGGGCAGGAAAGGAGGCTGAAAGTAAATTTCCTTTTTTTTTTTTTTTTTTTTGTAATTTTGCCTTAAGCTTTCCATTCAAATCATCTTGTGCTTCTTGGACTAGCTATTAATATTAGACTTTTAATTAGCATTTCAAAGAGATAGAGACAATGGATGATGATTCTGTGAATCACCGGCTTTAATGAATGACAGCTTGACTAACCCAGTGACACAGGTCCCAGCCCACCCCTACGCTGCACTTCTCAGAATTCTCTCCCCTAATTTTGATCTTTCTGTGCTTCTCTGTCATTGTATTTTATCAGACTCTTTTTGCCTCTTCTACTGAATCCTCTGTTTTCCTAATCTTTCTATCTCTTTGTTTCTATAGTTCTTCCCTACCATCTTTGTGAATTAGCTTTTTCTCTCCTCTTCTTTTTTTTCCCTTTAAGTGCTTTCCATACCCTTAACTCTTACGTGTATGTGGATGTTGAATTGTATGGTGAACATATTAACTGTAGTCACTTCGTAAAGATTTACAACCTCGAGTTTTCTCCCTAAATAACAAGTTGAAAGCTTTAAATTTCATGTTTTAAAAGAGAGAAAAAGAGTTTTTTTGCTATGTAATCAACTCCTCCTGTGGACTGTAGATCAGAATGTTTCAGTAGAAAAAGAGTCATCAGCCCTAATTTAAGCTATTATTTTAATGTTATTAGACAATAAATTTAATTTATACATGGTATCATGGAATATTGCTGGGTTGCCTGGTCCTCTAGTTATATCCCACATAGTTTTATGAATTGGCTTAACTACAGAAAATATTCTCTGAAATATACACCAAACATTAAAAGGCTATAAAAGGGGAGAAAGCATTCAGACACTGAACAATTCTGTACAAACCTCTGCCTGTAAATCTGTTGAACTCACTCACCACCTTTGTTCTTTTTCCTTCTATGTTTTGAGAGACCCTTACTTTTCTGTTCAAACCCTTAGCGTTTCTAGGAATTCCTGC
>NW_006787464.1:1851773-1854412 GCF_000442215.2 Lipotes vexillifer
TTCCTGCTGCATGTGCTGAATCTTAGAAGTAACGATATTTCCTTTTTATTTCTACCTCTATTCAGTTCCATCTGCTCTAGTTTTCCCCCTCTGGTCCTAAAGTTTTGACATTACTGTCCACTTTCTCGCAGAAGCCCCTCAACTGGACTGGCATTGTTATTTCTGTTTGCTAAAGCATTCACTCCCTCTACTTGATAGAATTGAGGTGGGGGATTACTTAAACCTTTTCACTTTCAGGTCACCATCCTACTTCTTCTCTGGTATCTTCTCTCTGCTGGAGAGGAGCTTCTCAATCTATCTGAGTCCTTTAGGGCCCTCTTTGCAGCTTAGTCTTCTAATACTTCCTTGTATTATACTCTTATTCTATGTAGTTTGGATCATTTCCTGGTGTCAATTGCAAAAATGGGCTAAACTAGAATTCAAATTTTAGTTTGATTAAAGACTGTCATCATTTTCAACAATAAAAATATTTTTTTAAATTTTGGATTACAGTAAAAATTATTTATGGAGGGTAATTTTATCATTGGGTGAAAGATTATGAATCAGAAAAATGTTACTGGAAAGAGAATAAGACATGTTGATGCTGCCTTATTCAACTTATGTCTAAGTTGTATGATAAATCAGAAACAGAAGAGATCAATAAAATCGAAGGCTTTATTAAGCTTTTTCTAGATATTTGAAGGATTTACACAATTTGAATAGAGAAAAATTAGGGAGGATCTTTCAGGAGCTCAGAACAGCAAGAGTAACAGGGCTTTAGGTGGTGGAATAAAATTGGTACATGTTGGTATGGTACACACCTAGAGCGAGATGTGTACAGTGGGCAGGATTCATTGATTCAGTCAGTCACACATTTAAAATATTATCTAGTCGCTCTTACCTCATGCCCCATCATTATACTAGGTTTTGGAGTTTCAGTGGTAATCAAAAACAGGTAACATAAAATATACTCCTATATAGGCATTAATTGAATAATTGCATAAGAATTTAATGGTAAACCATGTAGTATATGTTTTGCAGGGAAGGAACTTGAAGTCATAAAAGTATACAGCTGAGGGTCTTGATATCTAGAGTATGGGATCAGAGAATTCCACGATGAAAGGACATTGACTTAAGATTTAAAGTGGGGTGAAGAGAAAGTTCTTTTTGTTTTGCTTTAAGATTGGCAACCCGCTCTAGGGAATGGTTGAAAATATGGAGGAAAGGAAGATGTCTGTGAAGTATCCAAAATGGTAAAAGTAGGATATGAAGTTGCAGGATTTTAGATGACGTTTCACAATTTGGTGGTATTTTTAAAATGGGAAAAATAGTTGAGATTGTTTAGCAAATAGGCTCTTGAGCAGGGAGTGAACTGGTGAAGGCATTGCTTTAAGAATCTGGTGGCAGTAGATTGTTGAATGATTGGAGTAGGAAAAGGTCAGATGGAAGATTGCTGCATATGAGCAGGTACGGAGTAATAAGGTCATGAATCAAGAGAGCTTAATGTCCATGTGAAAAATACCCTGTATGTGTTTTCAGTTTTTGTGACGTCTTTTCACTCTTATTTTTTAAAAAATGGAGTTGAGCGTGTGTATCTCAAAAGTCATATATTTAGTAAAATCTCTCCCTATTCCCCCAGGAAGAGTTATAGCTACTCCCCAGAATCCCACAGAATTCTATTTCTACCTGTTAGCACACACTTTATGAAATAATTAATTATTTATGTTCTTGTTCTCTGAATAAAACTGTTAACTTCCCATGGGCCGAGAGAGTTGTTATTTATTTTGCATAGGGCACCTAAGGCAGAGTTTGGAAAGTAGTGAACACACTGTGGCTATAGTTATTGATTGACTGAGCAATTAAATGAGTAGAATGAACATTTGCATTGTATTGCATTTGCATTATATTTTCCACATGTAGCCTGTCTTGTTGCCTAGCTTCTTAGTGTATCTTCAAGTAAAGGACTTTGTAATTTGGAAAGAGTACCTTTCTTGTTGAAATCAGTTGCATGCCCAAAGCAGAAAGATTCATTACTTTTCAAGACACAAAGAGTGACTGGTAAATGATTTCTCTGAAAGTTTATTTAGGTTTCAGTATGCTACATACCAAAACATTTTTTTCCATTCTTAGTGGCCGACATCAGAGGTCACCAAAGACAGTATTCACTCTCTCTCTCTCTCTCTCTCTCTCTCTCTCTCTCTCTGTCTGATCTATGTCTTTCTCTCTGTCTGTTTATCTGTCTATCTACCTACCTACCTATTGTCACATGTATACGTACTCTGAAAGCAGAAAAACATGGGTTTTAATCTTGGCTTCAGTCAGCTGTAACCCAGAAAAGCCATATAGTCACGAGCTTCAGTTTCTGAATCTGAAAAAAGGTGAATAATTTCTTCTGTCTTGTGGAGTTTATGGCAGGATTAGAAAAAATATCTATGAAGGATTTTATAATAGTATGCAATACAGAGTGGATATTATTTTGTTATATTTTATGGTATTGTTGTTCTGCAGTTGAAAATAGGCATACATGGCTATTGCTTTCCGTAACTGACTTAATCAATGTTTTCTAATCAATTTTGGTGAGTATTTGAGAGGAAAGTCTGAGTTCAGTGGCTTCTTCTTTAAGAATGGAAGGTTGGGAGGATGCAGCTGGGGTTCGGCAT
>NW_006787464.1:1854683-1872454 GCF_000442215.2 Lipotes vexillifer
CGGCATTCCCCTCCCTCCATCAGCATCCAAACTGGAGCCTTCAGGATGGAGGATGAGAAGGGTCCTCCTGTCAGGGAAAGTAGTTGAACCACCTGAACACTGGCTGTTCCTAGGACTCTATGTTCATCTTTCATCTCTCTCAACTAGGGAGACTCTTGTATTGGCAGGAAGAGGGATTCCTGATATTAGTTTTGTCTATGCCTAACTCCTAGCAAGTAAACCTTTTAGCAGGGGGCACCCAGGACACTCAGGTCCTCATCGTCATTGAATGGAGAAACAAGCATTCTGTTCTCTTTAGAGGAATCTTAAAGTCTGTTAAAGGGATACTTAATTCTTTCCCCTTCCTTTGCCATCAGGAAGAAGGGGGCTGGAGGCACAAATACATATTTCTTCGCATCCCCAAAGAGAAGGGCTACAGAGAGGGAGTAGGTTGGATGTTTGTTTGTTTAATTAATTAATTAATTATTTATTTTTAACATCTTTATTGTAGTATAATTACTTTACAATGGTGTGTTAGTTTCTGCTTTATAACAAAGTGAATCAGTTATACATATACATATGTCCCCATATCCCTTCCCTCTTGCGTCTCCCTCCCTCCCACCCTCCCTATCCCACCCCTCTAGGTGGTCACAAAGCACCGAGCTGATCTCCCTGTGCTATGCGGCTGCTTCCCACTAGCTATCTATTTTACGTTTGGAAGTGTATATATGTCCATGCCGCTCTCTCACTTTGTCACAGCTTACCCTTCCCGCTCCCCGTATCCTCAGGTCCATTCTCTAGTAGGTCTGTGTCTTTATTCCCATCTTACCCCTAGGTTCTTCATGACCTTTTTTTTTTTTTCTTAGATTCCATATATATGTGTTAGCATACGGTATTTGTTTTTCTCTTTCTGACTTACTTCACTCTGTATGACAGACTCTAGGTCCATCCATCTCACTACAAATAACTCAATTTCATTTCTTTTTATGGCTGAGTAATATTCCACGGTGTATATGTGCCACATCTTCTGTTAACGTTCTTTGCTGCATTAGGAGATTAAAATGACAGGTGACACTTCTCTTAATAAGTCTGACACCTAGGGAGAAAAGTTGTTTGTTTTGGGTTGCCTGTTTAAAAAGAAGAATATACTCAGGCACGGGATGTTAGAAAATAAAGAATAGGTAAAGGGTTTGATGAAATGGCTGGGAATAAAAGCAAGTCCATTTCTCATGTGGCACACACAAAAAATGTAATCCTGAAATGTCTGAGACATTTTTGGACACAGTTTTAAAGAAGTAACTTTACTCAGGAAATGAAATTTTTGATCAGAAAGAGCAAAGATAAAGATGGGATTAACAGTTTGAGCCCATTTTAAGAAAAACCTCAGGTGCTGTCATGTAAGAGCCATTTGGGAGTTAGCCCTGAGCTCAGGGTATTGGGAAAGGGGAGGGAAAGGAAGGCTTATCAAAGGAGGTAGTAAAGACAAAACCACACCTCACTCACTTGATAATTTTGCTTAAAATCTGATGTGCCTGATCTTGGCTCCAACTTCTTTGAAATCTTTCAGCCTGTCTTTTCTGGAATTGGTAAGATTGGAAGTGGGTGAGAGCTGGGAGAATCCTCAAATGATTTATTGTTGAATAGAATAATTCCATCACTAAAACTGACCCATATTAACATTGTGTTGTAAACAGAAGTATTAAGGTCTTAGTAACTGCTTCTTGGGTAAACGTGCTAAGCAAAGTAGCTTAGAGAGCATGATGGCTCAAAGAAAAACTGCTGGCTTTTCTTTAGTGAGATATTGTTTAAAATGACTCACTTTTAGTAATTGGCTTCTCAGTACTCACATATGTGCAAAAAGCTTCCAGCATATTCCCAGTAGTCAAATGGGCACTGTCTTTGTATTGACAATGCCCCTTTATATTGGTTTGTTTTGCATTTATGGTCCAAAGTCAGAAGTTGTTAATGTGACCTCAGATGCTTTTTGTCACTAGACCTTACCAACTTCTCTATTTTCCTTTTGTCTTTTTCTTCAAACTTAGGACCCAGCTTCTATATAACTATTTGCAGATTCTACAACATGCTGTCTTTGACTATGCGATACCCAGTTTTGGGAACACTTTCACTTCCTTCTCCACTTGTCTTGTTCTACTGAATCCTCAAAACAGGGCTCAATGTCCTATAGAAGCCTGGCTGGCTGCAGATGAAGTCAGAGTTAGCTGTCTCTCTTATGTGCTCCAGTTAGGTTACTGTGCTTTATAATAACATTTATCACAACATAGAACATGTTGTTTTCCTGCCCCTCTCTTCCTGGGTCATGAGTAACTTGAGGGGAGAGATCGTGTTCTTGCATATATAAATAGAGCGCCTAATATATGATTCGCTGTATGATTCTGACTTAGTAGGTAACCAGTAGATGGAAAGAATAAATGAATATATGAATTTCAAGTGCTTTACTTAATGGATATATATGATATGTTAATATTAAATAAATATTTTTAAAGGAGTTACTTTTCTTGGAGAAAACAAACCCCTCAATTTTATTTTTAATATAAAAGTTTAGAAAGATATATAGGGTTTGATTACCCATTTTCAAAGGAAATGTCATACATGGAGGTCACTAATCATACAGTAGTTCCTTTTTAACCAACTTCTGTTTATTTTTTTTTTCCACATAGCTTCAAGTAAGTATTAAAATTATTTGTGTAGAAGTTGGAGTGATTCATATAACTATTACATTTAAATAGCTTTTAAAATGATGTTTTAATATTTATATTCTCAAACCAAAAAATAGCATAAAGTATATTTTCTTCATGTGTTTTCCGGAAGAAGGAATTTATACTACTGCTACTTAATTCATGATGTATTTTTAACATTAATAGATGAAAAAATAATAATGCATTTGTTTATTTATCTGAAGAAAGTATATGTTGGGGCTCAGTATATCTTAATATACTGGTTTATTACTACATACATAATGGCAGTGATTCTTCTCATGTGTCTGAAGTACATTTTTGAATGAGAGATTTACTTACTGAATTTGAGGAAGAGAATAAATTAAAATGATGTAGAAGGCATGGCCAGAGTTGGGAAAACAAAATTGTAGAGAACAACACAGTTCAAATTCGGAGTCCCTCACTTAATAGCCCTGAGAACTTAGTAAGTTACTTAACCTTCCTGAGCCCCCATTTCCTCATGTGGAACAGGTTGATAATGTTACCTAGTTCACATTGTTAAGTTTGAAAGAGATAATGCAGGAAAAGCAATCAGCCCTGTCCCCAGCACACAGCAGGTGCTCAATAAAGCAGCATTTCTCTTTTCTTTATATCTTCACTGTTCTTGAGGAAGTGTATTGCGGTGTTTTTTCTTGTCAGACAGTCCGTATTTAAGAAGGGACTTCACTGGCATTGAAAAGTTTTTGATCTGTTAAAGGAAGAAAATTTTTATTGAAAAGACTGATTATTTTGTATTATCAATAGTAGATATAATTGTTAATATAAAATAGATTGGATGGTGATTATAGTTAATGATATTTCTTATGTACCTGAAAGTTTCTAAGAGAGTAAACCTTAAATGTTGTCACCATAAAAAGAATTGGTAACTATGTGACATGATGGAGGTATTAGCTAATGCTATGGTGGTAGTCATTTTGCAGTATATAAGTGTGTCAAATTGACACGCTGTACACCTTAAATGTACACGTGCTATTTGTCAATTATGTCTGAATAAAGCTGGAAAAAATTAATTGAATGTATTACTTAAAAATCTTTGACTGTGTGACACCTGTGAAATTTCTAAACAACATCAATAGTTTGAGCCCAGTAACTAGTGAATCAAATTGGAACTGTACTCTAGCAATGGTGTAATTCTTTACAATGTAATCTTCAATATTAACTATGTTCCTACTGTGTGAAATTCATGTGTTCTTTCCATAAATGTGCAGTTGTACAAAGTCTGATGTAATTCTGAGTTTAGGGCTATGGCTTGAGCTTTAAGAGGCCTCATAAAAGAAAAAGGGGACAGATGGATCAGAGTGCCTACTGTGTGTTCTACTGAGTAACTACATTTCTTAGTGCTTTTGGAATAAAAATAAGTCTGAGCCCCTGCCTTTAACAATAGCTCTTTAGAGCTTTTAGAAGAAGGAAAGGAAATGAAAGAGAATTCCTTTGAATTTTGACCATAGAATGCAGTTATAAAATAAAGTGAAACGGAGAAGTCAACTAATTGGATTCATTCCATTATTTCAGTTAATCTGTATCGAATCTTTGAGTAAAACTGGTCGAGCGGCTTTACATGACAGCCCTCCAAGTAAATGGAAAATTTCCCAAGCTCATGCTGGTTAGGAAACAGAAGACCTCTTTTAAAGCAGTGCAAAACTCAGCAGTTTGGGTTTCATGGAACTGGTTTAGTGGTTTCGACTTATATAACTTCCATATGGAAACTCAAGGGGAGCATAGAAACTAAACCCTCCTATTGTACCACCTGAGAGCAGCTGCTATTTCAGGGGCCTCTGTTCAAGTGCCCCAGGACCCTGAACATTTTTTTTTCCTGAAAAACTGGATTTCTTTCCCAAAGATGAACAGAACCAATCAAACTTATGTAAACAGCTTTCTAACAGCAGTGAAAAGAGGAAATCCAGTTTAATCTCGTTTAAAAAGTTCTGGAGCATTTGGAACTGGTTCACCTAAAAATCAGCAAAGGGTCCAAATAGAACCAAATAGGCATCAAAATTGTGTTCTGTAGTGAAACTTGGATGGTGCAATATTTTTGTTTTTCTTTTGCAGTAGTCTAGAGGCAAATGAGAAAATTAGGTTGAGCATTGTAAATTATAGTCAGCTAGGGACAATGATTGACAAGGACTAAAGGTATAGTCTTGAAATTAAAACAAAAATCTCTTTCTCACTTGGTTATAGGAGGGCACTGAGAGTCACACTGAAGGTTGACCAAACATTATGCTAAGCTTCTTACATGCATTTTCTCCTGTAATTTTCTCACCAACAATATGGGGTAGGAATTATTTTAGCCTCATTTTTAGCTTCTGAAGAAACTGACTGAGAGATGTAGTGTCTTCTGAGGGTCATATAGCTGAGGAGGGGTGGATTCAGGATTGAATCTCAGGTGTGTCTCAAGCCCTTTTCAACACACTGCACTCTATTTTGAGGAGTGTATAATTTATCTCTTATTTGTATGGCTTTAAAAATTGTTAGAGTAGGTTGATTCATCCTCAAAGTATTGACAGATTAAAAAAGTTATTTTAAAAGCCTTTGCATGCCTAAAAATTTTGACTACTGCTTTGAGTAAGTTCTGACATAGGTGGGTATCTGCTGTGAAATGAGAAGACTTATGTTTTAAAAGAAAAAAATAATGGACTATTTGATGACTCAGCAGTGTTTCTATATGCTGCTTGTTTCAATTGCCTTAGCAGGGGGGACTGTAAGCTCAATATTTTTTAGGTAAATGTTTGAAAGATTGGCTATATCTTTCATTAGATAAAACTTTCTGGACTTACAGAGGGCAAAGGAACTTGAGAAAGTTGGTATTTTATGCCAATTATATTTGAGTATATATTATAGTTTATAGTATTATATTAAAGTCAAAACTCACATGTTCAGGAAAGTTGCACTACATTTCTTTTATGCTTTGCGAGGTGTAAATGAGATATTCCACATCGCTAAAACTGAATTTTAACTCTAAGAGGGAAAGGTATTATTTTTAGAATTTTGAATAAAGATTTCTATAAAAAATTCCATATTCCTCCCTTCTATTACTATGTCCTAAGTAAAATTTTACCTTTCCTTGAATCTTGGTCATTATTATATGCGTCAGCTATTGAATTCTGTTTACTGCCACTGATGCCACTTTTATGAAACATAAAATTGAGTAACTACTGGTCCTAGCTTAAAAAAACCAAAAACCTAAGATACCCATTTCCTTGTAATAATGATGTATTTTTAAGTCCCCTGCAACTGGAATAACCAGCCAATATGTATATTTGGCCCACCTGCATTCTAATTCCAACCGCATGGTATAGGTGAAGCTCCTGCTAGGTAGGTGTATGATGTATGTTTAGAGATAGAGCTTTAACTCAGAATTTATGACTCTTTCCTACTCATCTTTAATCTCCTTTAAATCTTTTCCTTCATTTTAGAGTTTCAAAATAGTGCTTGGTGCCACATTTCTGTTTCTTCTGTTTTGAAGTCTAATCTAACTCTTCTGGCTTCCCAGAGACAATGTTGATTCCCAAAGAGAAGGCATCCTTAACTCAAATTTAGAGGTATGATCAAATCCCTACAATCCCTCAAGTAACTCCTTCCAGCATGTTTCACTAAAATGATTCATATCACAAAATTCTCTTACCAAAATATTTTCCTAATATGTGCCTCATAATTTTGTTCATGTATGTAGCTGGAAGTTCATTAAGCATTGATAAATTACCTACGATATGGGAGGCACTCTCTAAGATGCTGCACACACAAAGAAGTCTAAGACATATACTGAACGCCCAAGATGCATTAAGGTAGGGGACAGAGACATAAAGATGTATATGTGTGGATTATTGTAAAACGATATAAGATTCAATCAAAGAAGAGTTGTTCATGCAAAATGAGTCTTAAAGAGTGAGTGAGTCTGACTAAGAAATTGGGAGTGGACATGACAGGCAGTGGGACAAGGGACATGGAAATAAATGCTGTGCCCAGGGAACTGTATGCAGTAATATGCTGAGCAGAGAAGTGAGAAGAATGGCGGGTAGAGGGAGAGCAAGCCGTGGAGTGAGAACCAGATCAAGACTGGGGCTGTTGGGGAACCAGACTTGATTTTGTACATGGTGGGGGCAATACTGGGGTGTTTTTAGTTTAGCTAAGTTATTTTCTAACAGCAGTGTGCAGAGACACTTGAAATGCGCAAAACTGGAGGCAGGGAAACCAGTTAGGAAGTGAGTACAAATGACCTAAGCTGCATATAGTGAAGACTTGGACTAAGTCCGTGGTGA
This sequence comes from Lipotes vexillifer, assembly GCF_000442215.2. Classification (NCBI taxonomy): domain Eukaryota; kingdom Metazoa; phylum Chordata; class Mammalia; order Artiodactyla; family Lipotidae; genus Lipotes; species Lipotes vexillifer. The sequence continues at coordinate 1,861,654 of NW_006787464.1, forward strand.
TAGAGGTGGGGGAGGAGACAATTTAGAGAAATATTCATTAAAGTCTTAAATGACATAGAGATTTCTAAATGTTTACATGGAGCAGAACAAATCCAGGTTTTGTGGGGCCTGAAACTTAACACAGTTGATGAAAAAGAACGCAAAATTTTGACTTCAAAATGAAGTACAAAAGTAAACATTTACTTAAAATTAGAAAAGAAACCACAAAGTTACACATTTTAAGAACACGACAGAAACCATAAACCTCACAAAATTAAGACAGAGAAATATATTTCATTAAGCACAAACTAAACGTATCACCATCTCAACTTTCCTTTAGCCATAACCCAGAACTGTCTGTACCCATTTTAAATATCTCCCAGCCCAAAGAAATATGACAGAGGTAAAAGCAGAGCAGAGTGGAAAGACAGTCAGGCGAGAGTAGGACACCCAAAACGTTTTGTTCTTGGTGGTAAATTGAGTAATCATGTCTGGCGAGTAGTCAACATGGATATATACTATTCTTATTCTTTCTTATCTGCACAAAATATTGTCAACTTTTTATCTATAAGATTCTGAATTATCAGGAATTACATGTTTTTGGCCTTAAGAATAGAATAATGGTTATAACTGTTAACAGTGAGGAGTGAGGAAGACTATACAATGGGGAAAAAATTGTATCATTGCTTTGCAAAGGAATACTATTCTTCTTCAGTATTTATTCTTTTTGTATCTTACTGAATAAAAGAGACCTGCAGTGTTCACATACATTGGACTCTGGTATGAACCACTCTTAGAGTGTACTTTTTAGGAACCAAAAAACGTGAAACCTCTAATGAGTCAACGCAAATAAACCCCTCTGAACTTTAGATGTTTTTAATCCAGTATGAGATCTCTAAGTGGAAGCAAGATAGCAAAACTAAGAGTGAGAGGATTTTGTAAATTGCTTTATTTAGAGAATAGAAAATGTTAGCCTTACAGTATTAATTCCTATGATTTTGTTTGTAATTGTTAGACAACTAGTCATTCCATGAGAAATGAGGCAAGATTTGGTGAAATACAAAATTTATGAAGTTTTCTGTCTCTACTTTGAGAGACAGAACAGCACTGAGATTACGGGTAAGGACCCTGGAGCCTGACTGATTGAGTTGTGCTCTCCTCTTCACTACTTACTGGTCGTATTTAACCTCTTCATGCCTCAGTTCCATCAGCTGTTAAATGGGTATAGTAATACCTACCTTTCCGGATTGTTGAGTGGATGATAGGTATCAATGGATGCAAAGATCTTAGAAGCAATGCCTGGCATATAATAATAAGCATTATATTAGTGTTAGCTCCTTTTGTTTACCAAAGAAAAGGAACCATAGTTTTCCTTAGAATGGCCTATATTCCCTGTAAACTGAGGGGTCAGATTTCCAAACTTTATCGCTAGCCACTGTGTCAGGTATGCTGAGCCCCAGCCCAGTGTTTCCTAAACTCTTCCACGTGGGTGTTCTGAGATAATTTATGGTGCCCCACAAAGGTTGAGCTGAATTAAATTAAATGTTTTAGAGGTAGCAGAAATTTCCAAGTAGTTTTTCATGCCCTAGACCCATAACTCCAAATGGTACATACATGGGCTCTGAAGATGATTGAACAATAACTTTTCTGTTTGAGGATATTGTGGAAATACTGTTGTTACCATGGGCTTTCACTGATTATGAAAGTGATAATATGCTATGCTAAGACTTTGGCCTTACCTACTTCGGGTGGTGCAAGTTCAGGCCCTTTGAAGAGGCAGATTGGAAGTGCCAGTCAAATAAATCACACCCCAGCATCAGCTGTCCTGCCCTGTCCAGGGAAGTGTCGCTTGTTTATTTAGCATTTGTGACCGTGTCAGTACTGGCGATGGCTACCTGTTGGCGTTAATAGGGCTAACGGGCTAAGTGACAGATGAGTCATTTCCACTGGGTGTGCACATCAGTACTGTTCTTCGGATCGTGACTAGAGTTGTCCTTGGCAGACCATTGCCATTTTCAGATTTGCTTCCAGTATCCTCTCTTACTCATCGCACGCCAGCAACTTGTCCCTTAACTCAGGCAGAGAGCTCACAGTTTCCTCATTTCTGTTCCTCTTGCACCATTCTCTGAACATGAGGTTTAGGTGACTGCCATCATCACTTCCCTTGGCTTTTGATCACTAAAATTCCATTACCCAGGCATCACTTGTATTTATGAGTAAACTTTTCCTTTTGAGCCACCCCCATACTCAAAGGCTTCTAGATGAGCCGTTTCCTGACAGCTAAGGAGCAACCAACTCCACCATCCTCCTACATAACAATGAGTAATCTTTTCTTCAGTCAATATTACAGGCTCTCACGAGTGTACCCTCTTATGACTTGGGGATGATGGAAAAGAAACCTGACCAGATATTATCTGCTTTGAGATAGTAGAACAATATGAATATGGTATTCGATATGCTTTTTAATAATTCTGTGGAATGTGTAGCTATATAAGAAAATAGTCAAGATGAAATAAATCATGGAATTCATGGGTGTTTAGTGATAAAAGGAACATGATGGTTGTCTAGTCTGGCTCCTTTATTCAGTAGTTGTGGCAGGTAAGGAGTTAACTTGATCAAGAGCACACATTTAGTCAAGGAGCTGCGGTGATACTGGAATACTTTTCTGATTCACAGCCCAGTGTTCTTCATCCTCAAACGAACATTTTATATCTTATAACATGGTTGAAAATGTCTAAACGTTTCTGGCTGGGAGACTACTTGAGATAGCTTCCTTTTCACTTGATATGTCAGAGGACACACAAGAAGTCTACTTTTAACCTGTCAGTCAGTCAGTGATGGACATATAGACTTCTTCATATGTAAGTTATATTGTTGGGGGAGGGGAGAAAACTTCCCAGTTAATTAGTTCTTGGTTCATCTTGAACCCATCTGCTACAGTTGCTGCAGTAATTGTTTGACCCCCCCTGAACTGTGGAGCTTTTACTAGATTCTCTATCTTTTATATTTGAATTAATTTTTTAAAAAATTAGTTACTTGTGATTTGGGCAGATGAAAGAGTATAAACTTAGGATAAATAATTTAAGTTCTACTACAAGTTCCACTTTGAACCTGAAGCCTGATCATGAACAAGTCACTTTGCCAGTTTTGGCCTCAGTTTATCCTTTCACTTATGAATGGGAAAAGCTTCTGGTCCTTGAATGTTACACCTGTCCTGTCAGTTAGCCTCATGCATTTCATACATTTCCAATGCCTGCTTGTTGGAAGAGGGGACTAGGGTGGGAGTTTGGCATCTGTGTTTGTACTGTCAGCTGATGGGCTTTAAAATAGGAGTCCTATGGTCTGAGTAACAAAAAGACCATCTCAGGGTTTCTCACTCAATAATAAGAGGATGCTGAAGAGATTTTCTGAGTAAGAGCACTGAGATATTTTTGGAGGTTTTTCAACTAGGCCTCTATTTCATATTTTTTAAAAAACTCATGTAATTAAAATGTAGCTGATTTGTGTTAAAAATAGTATGTTAGCATATGTTCTAAAACTGGATCACACAAGCATGGATTTTCTAAATCTTTCAAGGGAATAGAGCAGGAATTTGGGTTATAGGGCCTGACTCATGCTCATTTGCAGTGTGGTCTGGGTCTTCTTGGAAGTATAAACATGGAAGGCATTGGGGTGGGTCTTGAGACCAGTGATGCCAAGAACTTGCTTTTAGCATCTCTTGGCCCTTGGTATTCCACTGCTATGTACCTCATCTAAATGCCTTTCGCTTTTCTTTTGCAAAAATACAAATTGAACCCTGAGTTACTCTCTGCCTCAGGGAGGGAGAAATATATTTAAGATTTCCCATACTGATGCTGAAAATTAAAGAAAAGCAGTGTGAAAAACCCACATAAAGAAATAAAAATATATTTTAAAATACTTTTAGAAGTATAACTTGAAATGGAGGCAATTTGGGGGACTAGGCAACAACAACAAAAAATTTCTTTTGACTAGGTTTCTCTCATTCAGTGCTTTGTCATCCAGGCTTATTGAGACAGATGTGGACTCAATGAATTAAAGAATATAGGTTGTTGAACTTCCCTGGTGGCACAGTGGTTAAGAATCTGCCTGCCATTGCAGAGGACATGGGTTTGAGCCCTGGTCCGGGAAGATTCCACATGCCGCGGAGCAACTAAGTCCGTGTCCTACAACTAGTGTGCCTGTGCTCTAGAGCCCGCGAGACACAACTCCTGCCCACGTGCCCGTGCTCCGCAGCAGGACAAGCCACCACAACGAGAAGCCCGTGCACCACAACAAAGAGTAGCCCCCGCTCGCCGCAACTAGAGAAAGCCTGCGTGCAGCAAAAAAGACCCAACACAGCCAAAAATAAATAAATAAATCTTAAAAATTTTTTTTAAATACATAATGTCATATATCCAAAAAATTAAAAAATTAAGAAAATGAACAGTACAGGATGTTCATTGTCACTTAATGAAACACTGAGCAACTTTTAAAATTTGTTTCCTTAAATCATAAGCTCAAGTGAGAATATACATTTAATTCAAGATCAGTAGAAAATCTATTGTTTGTTACTAATGACTCAGCTGCTCAAATGATCTATTGTATCAGTGGCCAGTGGCAGGAATGAGGCTTTGTGCAGTACTGTAACCATGACATTAGTGACATCATTTAGTGGAAATAGAATTTGGAACATTTGGGAAACAAAGCAGTGGCTTCTTTGTTTGACTCTGTGAGAACCTAATGAATACTTAGTATAATGGGCAATGTTGATTTCTCTGCACATATTTAGCAGTTTTATATATGTGCACACACATATATACATAAAATGTTTACTTAAATTTTCATACTAATGCATGAGATTCACAATGCTCTATAGAATCTGCAAATAATGTTGTTCTTGTATTGCAAAGCCATGCCCTACTTTAAAAGCAATACCTTTGATTATACAGCATATAGATTCAGCAGGGCCCAGAAAACACACAACATTGGTTCCAATCTGAGGTATGCCTTCGTGAAAAAAGATCCCGTCAGCTTTTCCTTTCTGGACCTAACTAACTAAAAATAATGAAAGGGAGGTTATCCTGCGAGGCTGTGTTAGTCAGTAGTGTTGGGAGATCTGTGAGGGGAGCATCATTGTTACCATAGAAATGAATGCTGCTCCTGTTGGGGCACACAAAGGACAGACTGAACATTGAGGAGTGGAAAAGCAATGGGAAGAAAGGCTGCCATCCAATGAGAATGGGAGAAACTACACTGAATTACTTTATTGACAAAAGAACAGCATGAAGCAGGGTGGGGGACCTAGATCTTGAAAATTCCCAAAGGAAATGTGAAAAACAATATCACAACTTGGGTGGAGAGTGCAAAGAAATGGTGACTTTTCTACTTTTAAAAATTAAACTTTCGGAGTTCCCTGGTGGTCTAATGGTTAGGATTCCGGGCTTTCACTGCGGGGGCCCGGGTTCATTCCCTGGTTGGAGAACTGAGATCCTGCAGGCTGCAGGGCACAGCCAAATAAAAAACAAAATTAAATTTTCTTCTAAATTAGACATATTGTATCGTTTTGCCTTTAGAGCTACTTCTTGAATCCTGTAGTCTTTCTTAAAAATTAAATTTGGAAGAAAACAAAATGAGGAAAATATTAATGTTTGTTCTAGCGTATGTAGAAAAGTATGTTCTAGAGTATGTATTTTAATCCTGAGTTCTTTTCTTCCTAGTCTTGGGATTTGGGGCAAGTCACTTGATCATACCTTAAAACAGGGTATTAAATAATACCAACCTCACAGTTAATGGGTTAATATATGAGAGAATCAAATTCAAACCCCAGTCCGTGGAGTGAACATTTTTAATTGGGGGAAAAGATTAGGGAATGGAATCTGAGATATAAATCATTAATTTGAGTGTTTGAGAATGAAGAGAAAAAGAAGGGTAAGAAGGGTTTTTTTCCCCCTTGTCCCTCTCTCCAAAAAAAGAGAATGACCCGTTCATGTTTGATAACCATGGGTAGAGGTAGAAAACATTATACACATGTGAATATATAAGTGGATGATAATTTGCAAAGGGAATTAATAAAATGCTATTAAAATGTTACTTTTGACCTTCAAAAAGATCTTAATGGACTTAATACTTTCATTTATTTGCTAATTTGGGTAGATTATCAAAGTAAAATTTTATTTTAATCATCTATTCGTGCCATGAATAGAATGCAAAGGTGGTATTTTTATAAAATTTGATATATCTCCTGGAAAATGTTTATCTATAGATTAGTATTATTCATGTGCTATGGTGAACATGCTGATATGCCATCCAGATACTCCTCCAAAGAAAAATTTCTTTCAGCTCTGGCCTCCTCATTCAAGATCATGCCATTCCCAGAGCAGCCCACTTTCATGGCTGATGGAGGCTGCGGGTATAAGGGTCCAGCCATTTTGCTTCAATATGGAACAACTCTGATGTCCAGTGGGGTTAACCAAAGCAGCGGGAGAACCTGCATTGCAGCTCAGATTCTCTCTCTGCCAATCCTGCTTCCCTCCCCTCCCTTCCACAGGTGTTCAGCCCCAAAGCACTCCTTAACAAACATCCTGCATCCTGAACTGCATCTCAGAATCTGAATTCTGGAGGACTTAATTGGTTTCATAAACTTCTTTCTATTGTGTGCAAATTCTCATATGGATAAATATATGTACATAAAATTAAAAAGTCAATTTTCAAATGTATACATGCTATCAAATCATCTATTTTCTATTCTTCAATAATTCACAAGGAAAAGAAGTAATGCTTGCAAAATTTCAGTTTGCTCATGTTTTACATGCAGAGCTTTAGCTACTAAAGAGTTCTAAGGAAATACCTAATTACATTTACAGGGTTTAAGGAGACCCTACAGAGCCCACTAAATGCACTCATATAGATGAGAAAGCTGGAGCCCAGAGGGGTAAAAGGACTCACTCAAGGTCCTACTGTCATACTAGAGGTTAGAACACAAGGCAGGTTTACTGCTCCTTAGCTTCCTGTGTTCAGAGACATTTTTTCATCTTTCTTCTCTCCTTCTTTCCTCTTCTGTTCCTTGAATCCAGTTTCTTTCCTCATCATCCTAAGCCACAGCTGTTTACCACAAATGTAAAATCCTTTTAGAGAAATGATTGGGAGTGTGGTGTGTATAGGAAGGTATACAAAGGGCACGTAAAGCTCTTGTAATTCTGTCAGCTTATAACTGTGCTTAAAACTGATCAAACTGGAGGGTGCTTTCTGAACCCCATGACACAAAGCTGTTCTCCACAGTGCAATGAATATTAGCCTTCGTCCTCTGAGAATGCAGGAGGTGGGCTGAAGGACAGTGTCTTCATTTCACATTCAGGACCTGCTTCCCATGATCACAAGAATTGTATTCAGTATTTCTTGGGAATTAGAGCCTACAAAGTAGAGATATTTCAGTCTAGAAAAGTGTATTTTTTCAGAGACCACGTTAGCCTTTGCCGTGTGGAAAAGATGGTATATTTATTGCTAAATGTGTTCCAGAGGGGTGGTCTGGGTATATTCTGTATTTATCTCATTCCTATTGATCTCTATCTGTAAGTAGTTGAGATCCATTTATCCTTCCTCTAATACCTTAATAGTAGTTTTATAATTGTTTAGCACTGTACAAAATGCTTTCACTTATATACATTAAATGTTTATCAGATAAATAATACCATGCATGAGATTATATTCAGATACTAGAGAAGGGAGTTATATATAATTTCACTTAATATTTACTCACAGTAAACACGTGAAGTAGATATGATCATCTTCATTTTCGGATAAGAAATCTAAGGTTCATCAAGTTTAAGTTATGATAACTCCTTTCACTTGCCATTTATTATGTACCAGACATTCTCTAAGAGCTTTATGTATATTAGTTATTTATTGCTCTGAATGGCTCCATTAAAGTAGGCCCCATTATCATCACTGGCATTTTGTAGATGAGAAAACAGACACACAGAGATGAGGTAACCTGGCCAAGGTCTCACAGTGGGTTAACGATGGGAATGGGGTTCAGCACAGGTAGGGTGACCAGCCCTCCTGGTTTGCCCAGGACTGAGGAGTTTCCCAGGACACAGAACTTTCATTGTTAAAACTGCAATAGTCCCAGGCAAACTGGAATGATTTGTCACACTAGATCCAGGTTGTCTGTGCAATTGCTCGCACTCTTAGGCACTTAGTTCTTCGGTCTCTCAGGTAGAAGGTAGTGCGTTCAAGGTTTGAACCCTCCTCTATGTAATTCTGAAGGCTGCCTTTTCTATTTCCATCCTGTGGCCATGGTTTGTGTTTTGGTACAAATATGTCACAAAAGAGATCATGATTTGCTAACTTGTAATGTGTTTGGACAGGTAGTCATAGGCCTCATATTTGTTATTATTCTTTTACTTTAAAAGCTCTATAGAGGTGTAATTGATATATAAAAACCGCACATATTTGATGTATACATTTTTATGAGCTGGGACATATGCATACACCTGTGAAAAAATCATCACTACAATTAAGGTAACAAACATATCCAATACTTCCAGAAATTCCTTGTGCCCTTTTTGTTTATAAGTTGTAGAGATCCGTCATACAACATAGTGTCTATAGTTAACAATACTGTATTGTGTGATTTTTAAAAAGTTGTTAAGAGGGTAGAGCTCATGTTATGATTCTTAATTGGCTTTGTGTCATTTGATGGCAGGCCATTTATTTTTCTTACACTTTGGTTTGGTTTCTCCCAGGCCTATTCCCTGCTTCCCCTAAGTCACTAGGACTCGTAGTATGGATTGATGCCTTATTTTCCCCTCTCCCATGGGTCACTCCTGAATGACACCCTTCTCTTGTGTACCCTACTTCTACTTCACTTTCCCCCATGGCTCTGGAACACAGGATGCATGCATTCAGAATCTGCAGGTGCCTCTCAGCATCCTCTTATGTCATGCTTCCCCCTTAGGCTCCTCCTTCTCTAAGTGTCATTGTTCTCCCTATCGCCCCTACCCCTACTACGTCCTTAGTTTCATGGTACCCCCCTATAATAGAGTTCCAATAAAACTGTCTGAGGATTTAAAAGAAGAGAGAAATCAATTTAGATTATGTTTTCATGGCCAGCTTCGTAGAGAAGATATTAATTAAGCCAGGTTTTGAGAGTGCAGACAATTTAGATGAGCATCACTAAAATCAAAGGCTTGATTTTATAGATCTTGATTTTGATTTTGAGGGAGAATTACAGTCTAGGATCTAAGGAATATTAAATTAGATTTTTTTTATTACATGATCTTAACCATAAGTAACTTAACCACTGACTATCTTTTTTTTTTGCGGTATGTGGGCCTCTCACTGTTGTGGCCTTTCCCGTTGCGGAGCACAGGCGCTCCGGACGCACAGGCTCAGTGGCCATGGCTCACGGGCCTAGCCGCTCCACGGCATGTGGGACCCTCCCGGACCGGGGCACAAACCCGTGTCCCCTGCATCGGCAGGCAGACTCTCAACCACTGCGCCACCAGGGAAGCCCCACCACTGACTATCTTGATTAACCAGTTTTTATAGTCTCTGTATTTGAAGGTAGTGTTTTGTAAATGCCTGGTGGCTGACAGTGCTTAATTGTATTGGAGGTTGGCTTAGCACTTTAAAGAGCATATGTGTAACACTTACCCGGTGAGTAACTTTTGGTTGGCACCTACTTACCTTCTCTGAGCATCAGTTATCTTCTGGCTAGCAATATCTATTGCATAGAGTTGTGAGGATAAAAATAGAGAAACTATTTATTAATAATATAGCTAGGGCTTCCCTGGTGGTGCAGTGGTTGAGAGTCCGCCTGCCGATGCAGGGGACATGGGTTCGTGCCCCGGTCCGGGAAGATCCCACATGCCGCGGAGCGGCTGGGCCCGTGAGCCATGGCTGCTGAGCCTGCACGTCCGGAGCCTGTGCTCCGCAACGGGAGAGGCCACGACAGGGAGAGGCCCGCGTTCCGCAAAAAAAAAAAAAAAAAACACACATTAAAAACAACTGATTTTTATACTTCTTTCAATACTCTGATAACAAGTAGATGTGAATGAGTGACTGGTTAGTACTCTAGGTCAGTAACAAGACACTATTTTTAAACACATCCCATTTGTTCCCTCTATAGCTACGCCTTTTCTGTCTGGATTGTGATTTATGTAGGTGTTCTCCCCCTGTGCCTCAATACTAAATGTTTAAGAGGCCAGATATTTTTACTTTTTAAAGCATACTTTTTCACCTAAAATGATGTGTCAGAAACCTGAATATAGATAGGAGATGAAATGTTGTGATATAAAATAAATTGTTGCAGCAAAAACTCTGAAAAAAAATTTTGCATTTAAATATGTTAATATGTTAGGTTGTTGACAGTGAGGTTGGCAGGGAGTTTCTGATCGAATATTTTGTCCACAAAAAGGTAAATATCAGAAATGGTTCATTGCTCAACAGTTTGAATACATATTTCAGCAGAGCAGCTGCTTTTTAAAATATAAATATGTGAATCTTCTGGCTACACTTCCCGTAGGATGAAATGATGAGGGCCAAAGTGATTTTAACTATATTTTGCCCACGATGGATGCAACTTTATTTTTCGGATATATTTTATAATCAGGTGTGTAGGTGGTACTTCATCTCTGCTATCGAATATTTTTTCTCATTCTTCTGTAATGTAGGGAGTATCAGGCTGATGGAACTTCTGAAGGCAATAAGGAACAGATAGCCGGGGGAGTTAAACAGAATTTTCACTTTTCATTTAAATTGCTATCTGCATGCTATCTCTATTGTTTTTCAGACACTTGGCCTATTACAGAAAGAGGGAAAG
>NW_006787464.1:1872464-1933444 GCF_000442215.2 Lipotes vexillifer
AAGAGAGACAAGAGAGAATTAGAGAGAGACAAAAAAAAAAGAGAGAGAGGGAGAAAGAGAGATGTAACCTTTCAGAGAAGTAAATATAGCCTTTCTAGCTTTCCCACCGTGATCGGAAAGGTATGTGACTATAGAAGAATGGTCAGAGAGATGTAATGTCAGTGGCTTCGGAGATGGAGGAAGGTGGCCATGAGTCAAGAAATGCACGCAGGCAGCATTCAGAAGCTGGAAAAGATAAGGAAAAGGATCCTCCCCTAGAGCCTTCGGAAAGGAGCACAGCCCTGCCAGCACCTTGATTTTAACCCAATGAGATTTGTGTCAGATGTCTGACTTCCAGAACTGTAAGATAATAAATTTGCATTGTTTTAACCACTAAATTTGTGGTAATTTGTTAGAGCAGCAATAAAAAATTAATACAAGCATGTACACATTTCATATCACATTCAGGGAAGTACATTTATTTTTATCGTTTTTCACTTATATTTATTCTACCATGATCTGTTATGTCACATGTGTAATATATGTTTAAATTACCATCCCCTACCGAAGACAAATTTGTTTACGGAAGCCCTCAGTTTGCTGTATCATGAACATTCATTGGTATATACCAGGAACTTTGCTAAGTGCCAGAGATGCTGTAAAGAATAATAGCCATTCAGGTCTTCTGCCCATGTGTGGCTTTTTGAAACTGATTTGTATGAGCTCTTTATATATTTTGGATATTAACCCCTTATAAGACATATCATTTGTAGATACTGCTCCCATTTGGTAGGTTGTCTTTTCATTTTGTTGACATTTCCTTTGCTGTGCAAAAGCTTTTAAGTTTGGTTAGGTTCCATTTGTTTATTTTTGCTCTTCCTTTCCTTGACAAAAAAATATTGCTAAGACATGTCAAAGAGTACACTGCCTATGTTTTCTTCCAGAAGTTTTATGGTTTCTGATCCTACATTTAGGTCTTTAATCCATTTTCAGTTTATTTTTGTATATGGTGTGAGAAGATGTCCAAAGAAGGCATACAGATGGCCAACAGGCACATAAAAAACTGCTCAATACCACTAATCATCAGGGAAATGCAAATCGAGACTATAATGAGAAATTACCTCACACCAGTCAGAATAGCTGTCATCAAAAAGACAACAAATAATAAATGTTGGCAAAGATGTGGAGAAAAAGCAACCCTAGTACCCTGTTGGTGGGAATGTAAATTGGTACAGCCACTATGGAAGATAGTATGGAGGTTCCTCAAAAATTAATAATATCCATGGGCTTCCCTGGTGGTGCAGTGGTTGAGAATCTGCCTGCCGATGCGGGGGACATGGGTTCGTGCCCCGGCCCGGGAAGATCCCACATGCTGCGGAGCAGCTAGGCCCGTGAGCCATGGCCGCTGAGCCTGTGCGTCCAGAGCCTGTGCTCCGCAACAGGAGAGGCCACAACAGTGAGAGGCCCGCGTACTGCAAAAAAAAAAAAAAATTAATAATATCCATTAATTCCACTCCTAGTTATATATCCAAAAGAATTAAAACACTAATTCAAAAAGATATATGCACCCAATGTTCATAGCAGCATTATTTACAATAGCCAAGATATGGAAGCAGCCTAAGCGACCATCAACAGATGAATGGATAAAGAAGATGTGGTATACACACGCACACACACACAGTGAAATACTACTCAGCCATTACAAAAGAATAAATTTTGCCATTTGCAACAAGATGGATGGACTTGGAGGGTATTATGCTTAGTGAAATAAGTCAGACAGAGAAAGACAGATGCTATATGTTTTCACTTATATGTGGAATCTGAAAAATAGAACAAAGGAATGAATATAACAAAACAGACACAGACTCACAGATACAGAGAACAAACTAGTGGTTACCAGTGGGGAGAGTGGTGGAGGGAGGGGCAAGACAGAGGAAAAGGATTAAGTGGTACAAACTACTAGGTATAAAATAAATAAGGTACAGAATTGCAACATACAGCACAGAAAATATAGGCAATATTTTATAATAACTATTAATGGAGTATAATGTATAAAAATATTGAATCACTATGTTGTACATCTGAAACTAATATAATATTGTGTATCAACTATATTTCAATTTTAAAAGAAGAGCCATTTTCTTACTATATTATCACATTAGTCATGACTAGTTCTGCCAGACTTTTCCCCCTTTTATTTTTTTGTTAAATATTTGTTTACTTATTGAAGTATATTTGATTTGCAATATTATATTCACTTCAGGGGTACAGCCTTTTAGATTGCACATTTCTTGAGGATAAGGTTGCTTTCTTCCTTTGTTTTTACTCAGCATTGTTCTAGCGTTATGACATAAGCCATTTTTAAAGGATGGGAGTCTTTTGGAAGCTAACATATATATACTCATGTCTTTTAAGATTTCCCTATATAATGTGGAATCAGGAGACAGCTCATTTTCTTTGGCTGTATTACATTGTTTTTAAGGTTCCTCTTACAGTGGAATCCTGGGGAATTTAAAACAATTTTTGGCCAAACAGCAGTGAGCAAGGTAAAAGCCCAAATAGAATTCCAGGAGCAGACACACCATAGTAATCCAACCCTGACTTCAGAAACAGTTTATAAGTAAGTTGTTCTGTGAAAATTAAATCATAAATGACAGTTCTACCAAGATTAATTCTTAAACTACTACGTCATAATATATTTCATGAATGCCAGCAGCTCTTATTTGATTCAGAAGGGACTACAACCAATAAATTATGTCTTGTGGTTCCCAATCTGGCTTTATTTTTATCACTGTGTTCTGAAGCTTCAGGACTAAATTTTGTAGGACTAGTGGATATAAGACCTTTCTCAAATGTCCTTGACTGCTACTTCTAATTCTAGGTATTATGCAAAAACTAGGAAGAAAAATATATAGGACCTATTAAATTCTAAGAGTTTTAACATGTTATAAAATTTGTTCTTTCATTTAAAATATATAATACAATAACTTTTTTTTTCTCTGAAAGAACAGAGAGATGTAGCACTCTCCCTGTGCTATCTAATATGGTAGCCACTAGCCACATATGTGACTATGAGCCCTTGGAATGTAGTTAGTCCAAACTGAGATGTGATATAAGTGTAAAATACACACCAGCTTTTGAAAACTTCATACAAAAGAAAAAATAATGTAAAATACCTCATAGAGGAACTTCCCTGGTTGTGCAGTGGTTAGGAATCTGCCTGCCAATGCAGGGGACACGGGTTCGAACCCTGGTCTAGGAAGATCCCACATGCTGCGGAGTAACTAAGCCCGCGTGCCACAACTACTGAAGCCCGCGTGCCACAACTACTGAAGCCCGCGCGCCTAGAGCCCGTGCTCTGCAACAAGAGAAGCCACCACAGTGAGAAGCCCTCGTACAGCAACAAAGACCCAATGCAGCCAAAATCAAATAAATTAAAAAAAAATATCTCATAGTAAGTTTTGTATTGATTATATGTTGAAATGAAATATTTTGGATATATTTGGCTAAGTATAATATTAAAATTAATTTTACTTGTTTCTTTTTACTTCTTTTAATGTGGCTACTAGAAAATTTACAGTGACATATGTTATTTGCTTTTGTGTCTCACACTATATTCTTCTAGACAGTGCTGCTTTAGATGATTGAATCGGTCATTTCAGCTGTAGGAGAATATAGGCAACCATGTTCAGATTCTTAAATATTAAGTGTGAGGTCAGTGTCTCTTGCTTGTGAGGCCACCCCTGCTTGGTCCTTTCCCTCTTTCTGAGCCTGGAAGAGGGGTACCCTTCTTGATAAGAGACAGATTAATAGGTAATATAGACATAAGAGAAAGTTTAGAGCAACATTGATATGCCATCAGAAGAGTGGAAATAGAAGTGGGCAGCATATTCTATCAGCTGCAACTAGGTTGTTTGTCCTTTTTCAAGAAAGCTCTAGAACCCACCCCTTGAAAATGACAAAGAGCCTGTTTATTCACCAGATAGAGATTAGGTCATGTCTACAGCCAGAAATGTGAACCCAGGAGAATGTGACAATGACAAATTTTAACCTATTTGAGTGGAAAGAACTGGGTGGGATGGATTAAATATCGTGATTTTATACTGTCTTCAGATTTCATAGTGATGGAAATTGATTTGCACTATAGCATTTATCATTTTATTGCACTAGTGTTCTTACAGCATGGGGAAATGGTTATTCAAGTGACCATGCTTTCTAAAGAAGGAGCCAAACATCTGATGTCTCTTGGACATGAGTTCAGACTGTCCTCCCACTAAAAGTAAAGACTTCTCAGTTTCATAAAGAAGAGGATGGAGAGGAGGTTGAACTATAAAGTGTCTAAGCTTTTGTCCAATTTTAAGAGTTTTTTCTTGTTTTTTTTTCAAGGCTTTGTTGCAGTGCTATGAGTTACACTCATTGTTTGGAATTAATGAAAGATAATATTATGACCATGTAATCTGTTGAATCTTATTATTTTACTAAAGCTAATACACTAGAGGAAACCATGAGTTTTGTGCTAGCAAAAAGGGAGAGATTTTCAATATCCTCTTACTGCTTATGAACATCTGTTTTAGAAGTTCTTAATTGCCTCCAGGGAGAGAGGGACATGATAGTGATGTTCATGCAGAAGCAATTTAAAAGTGATCACACTTGGTTCCCCAAATGGGTCTTTGCTTGTCTTAAGAGCAGAAGTGGGGGGGTTGCTTATTCATCTAGTTTGCAAAATGTTGAATATTTTAGTCATTTTAGCATTTGAAAATTGCTAATATTCTATTTCCTGAGCCATGAAAAAATGGATAATTTTGTATAGGCAAGCAAATCAAACACTATAATATCTTGGTTAAAATAAAAAGCAGGAGATACTCTGGGTTTCTTTACAAAATGCATTTTTCTACTTGACAGATAAACTGTTGGATGCTAATCACGGGAACTGTAGTAGTTATAGCACCTAAATAAAAATGGCATTCCATACATCAGCGTCATGGAGCATTTACAGAAGAGGCTTTGAAGGGTACACTGGGGAGACAGCTTAGAGATGCTGTATAGGTCTCTTCCAAGAATTTAGAATGCTTTCAGACAGTATAGGAAATTAGACTTGTTCTATGTGGCTTCAAGTGAATTAGGAAGAAGAGATGATGTGAAAGATGAGGGAAATTTCTTTTAAGTTTACCAAAGAGCATCCTAATAAATAGAGATAACAGTGAAATTGGTGACGCTTGGAAGTCGGGCTCACCCATGAGGGGATGTGTTGAAGCAGAGGTCTATAAAGTATGCTAGAATGGAATTTCAACCTTGGGTTGAAATTTGGTAGGATACTAGACAAGCTAACTTTCAAAAACCCTTCAATGTTAAGATTATATGAAAAGCAATGACGTGTGTTAACAGGTTTCTAAAAAGAAAACTTTCGGTATCTGGATTGCGTTATCCATTACAAATCCAATGAAATGCACTTATGTATTTAAAACTGTTGACTATTTGTATTATAATTCACATCCCTAGTTGAATGCAATGAAACACATGTTTATTAGCAAGGATCTCTATGTTCTAGGCATGAGCCCTTTTGATGAGAGGTAACTAAAGAGTGTAGGTGTTTATGCACCCTCCCACATGTGGCAGAGCCTGGTAGTTGGTAGGTCTGTTGGTACAGCTAGTCTGTACACTGACCTTATTAAAACATTGATCAGCTAAGACCTTGCGAAGCTTATTTGCACCCAGCTGCCTCGTAATAGATAGCATTCATTTTGTGCCCTAGGATTTGAAATAGACCAAACTTAAAACCCTCACAAAACTGTGAAGATGGGAATGTGTCTCTTGTCTAGTTTCTTACTAAGTCATATGATAAGATATTAGAGCAAGAGGAGAAGGTGAAAATTATTCAGGGTTCTCAACCCTGAATATCACTTGGAATTTTTAATTTAAAAATTAAATCCAGGTCTGGATCCCGTACTCAGGGTTTTTTTTACTTGAGCTAAAAGTGGTTCCTGGGCTCTGGTTTAGGGTTTGTTTGTTTCTTTCTTTTGTTTTGACAGCTCCACAGGTAATTCTAATCTGTAGTCAAGGTTGGGAAACACTAGTCTTTTCTAACTTCTTCTTTTTTTAATGGGGATATTAGGACTTAGAGGAATAGTTCTCAAAAACTTTGATGTTTGTAACATACTTTTGAAAGCTGTAAGTTTGGGCAATACACTTGAGGGAATCAGAAGACGGAAAACCACTCTAAACCACAAAGTGATGGTTACAATGCGACACATTCACTGCTGCAGCATGATGATGACTCACAGTGTCTACAAAAGCATCCCTGGTTATTGTGCTGGTGTCTTGGTCCACTTTGTCAACAATTCTTTACTGTCCTGACCGTGCTCTGTCACAGTCAAAATTCTGGCAGCTTCTCCAAATGTATGATCTTTCTTTGTTGCCAGCTTCTTATTAACGCCTAATTGCAACAAGCTTTACTGTCCTTGTAACTCATTTCCATGACCTGCCTTGCTCAACATTCTACCTAACAGACATTTCACTCCTCCATTCATTCATTGCTGGAGATGTGGTGGCGAGAAAAAACAAACACAGCTACTGTGTTTTTAACAATTGCTACTCAGTTGTAACAAAATATAATTGTATATATTGATCAAAATTTAGCTGAATACCTCAGAATTGTTCCAGTGTTAAAGGATTTCAGTTAGGAATGTAACAAATATAATGAGTTGAAGTGATGCTTTGCAAAGCTTGGAAATGATTAGGTCAGTGAAAAATTGGCTATTGATATTGTTAAACTATTGAATTTGCATAAGTGGTAAGGGATATAATGTTTTTATAAATAGTCTTGGAATCAGGGATGATATAAAAATTTTCATGCATAGCAGCATTTATATCAAAGGATCCCAGCATTTTTGATAGGGAGTCTTCACAAAAAGAATAGTCAACCTGACCTGGCACTGAGTTGTAAAATGAGGTGCTTAAGATGATTTTTAAAATACATTGTGCTTATTTAACCCAGATCAAGCCCCTTGCATGTTCTATTATTCCCTTCTAATTTTCTGAATAGAATAAATCAGTTTCTCCAATGTGCTTAGAGTTATTTATAAGAATGTAAACCTGCTAAAGTGTCCCTGGACAATAGGCCCAAGTCCTCCATAAACTTAAGGAAGGGCAGAGAAAATAGGTGGATCAGCAATTCTCCAGCCTTTCTATTGAGACCACATGATGGATGATATAGTTCTTTGAATACACATTCTCGATCCAATAGTTAAATGTCCACTCCTGTTTCTTCCAGTCATGAAAGAATATGAGTGTATATAAATGAGAAGAGTATTGTAGAGCTATTTTTGATGCTTGAATTGAAATAGACACCTATGTTTCAAACTTCTATACCGCCTTATATTTGATCCATCTCATAATTAATCATAGCTCAATATTTATCCTTTTCAACCCTCTGTTTTAAGAATTAAGGGATTTTAAAAAATTAAATTCAAACATCTTATAAATAATGAAAAAATAATCTTTATTCTAACAGTTAGGCCATTGAGCTGGTATTCATTTCTACAGAGAAATCTCCAGCTAGGTCTTTTGAGGAGCTTCAGTGAGACAGTCTTCCCTAGAAAGTGCTGCCACCCCTCTCTCTGAATTAACATGACTCTCTCAGAGGTGATGGGTGTTGCCTTGAAGTAAGGGTTAGAGACCGAAGATACAAGGAAAAAATATTATTTTCTGCCTTTAAGCCTTTGCACCTGCTGTGGCAACATATTGACAAGTTCTTCTCCCACTTTATACCAGAGATTGCCTATTCATTCTTTATTTTTAAAATTAAAAAAAATTTAAGTATAGTTGATTTACAGTGTTGTGTTAGTTTCAGGGGTACAGCAAAGTGACTCAATATATATATATTTATGTTATATATATAAATATATATATATATATATTTCAGATTCTTTTCCCTTATAGGTTATTACAAAATATTGAGTATAGTTCCCTGTGCTGTACAGTAGGTCCTGATTGCTTATCTATTTTACACACAGTAGTGTGTATATATTAATCCCAAACTCCTGATTTATCCTTTCCCCATCCTTTTCCCTTTGGTAACCATAAGTTTGTTTTCTATGTCTGTGAGTCTATTTCTGTTCTGTAAATAAGTTCATTTGTATTTTTTTTTAGATTCCACATATAAGTGGCATCATATGATATTTGTCTTTCTCTGTGTGGCTTACTTCACTTAGTATGATAATCTCTAGTTGCATCCATGTTGCTGCAAATGGCATTATTTCATTCTTATTTATGGTTGAGTAATATTCTATTGTATACACACTACATCTTCTTTATCCATTCATCTGTCGCTGGAGATTTAGGTTGCTTCCATGTCCTGGCTGTTGTAAATAGTGCTGCTGTGAACATTGGGGTGCATGTATCTTTTCGAATTATAGTTTTCTGTGGTTATATGCCCAGGAGTGGGGTTGCAGGATCATATGGTAACTCTATTTTTAGTTTTTTAAGGAACCTACATACTGTTCTCCATAGAGGCTGCACCAATTTACATTCCCACCAACCTATTCATTCTTTAAATCCAACTCCAGTATCACTCTCCCTGAAGGCTTCCTTCATGTCTTCCAGGAAGTATTAGCTACTCCCATCATCTGTGTACTCAGTCCATAGCTGTCCTCCATGTCACATTCTTGGTTTTACAATTTATTTACCTTCACACAAAACTTGAACTCCTCAAAGCTAGACACTTGACGAAGGTTTAATCTATTGATGTATCTTGTAGGATAGTTTTTGGCATGTATTACACACCTGAGAAAGGTTTACTGAAATAAAATAAACAATGAGGTAGGTGCATGAATGAGTGAGTGTGAGTGAAGATGAAAAGACTCTTGTTCTCACAGGGAAGCTGCAACACAGTAAACAAGCGTTAAGGACGTGGGTTTCTGCCTTGAACCATGCAAATGCTAAGTATACAAAGAATGTCACAAGAGTCTTGCTTTGATGTGGAATAAAAATATCTAAAATCTTAGGCCCTGGTAACAAAAGGCCATAAAAAAGCAAGGTGGAGGACCCTCAGACACTGGTGATGTCGCCTGCTTTTTAGCAATTTTGTAAAGGATGGCATTTTGATGACTGTGAGAACAAGACTTAATTTTTCAAAGTGTCTCAAGTGATGTAAGTTGAGTTACAGAAATCTGGGAGCCAGGAGCATCTGATTTACAACCTTCTGGCTGGTTTCCTAGGTATGTGAGTCTAGGAGTATCTGGAGCCTGTTTCCCATACACTGGCTATGACCTTGCACTTCCTGACAACCAGGCTGTCCTCATGCTACTTATTATTCTGGTTGCCTTGCCAATTTTGAAAGCCTTGAGTCCTGAGAAAAATTATATAAGTCCCTGGCTAATAAGCCACTTAGCTACTAAGCCTGCAACATAAAGAGGATAAGGGGTTATCGTCCAGGTGCTCTTTAGCGTGTCTGGTCACCTGTCAGGCAGTTCTTATGCGACATCTGTCATTTCTTTCCTGCTCCAGCCCCCTTTCCCTAGGTACCACCAATCTACCATATATGCTGCCCCTGAGGTCTGAGAAGCCCTCCAGGCACCGTTGTACCTATCTAAAATACTATTATATTATGGATAAATTATTTAATTAGTATTCTTTCAAGTCTTAGAAAAGCTTAGCTTATACCCCAAATAGAGCAATTATTATTTTAAAAAATAACATTGAATAAAGGAGTGTTTATTTTTTCCTTTTGGTATGTTCATTTTCTAAATTTCAAAGTAGAAAATTTCTAAATGTTTTAAAATAAATAAACTATCAAATCAGAAGCTGACGGTTTTATAGACGATGCTCTTGCAGAAAGTAATCCATAAAGAACATCCAGCATGTTTACTACTGAAATGAGTTAGAACTGTCAATGCTGAACATCCTAATGAGGTTTCAAAAAGGTCAGGATTAACAATAGTCACTGAAAGTTGAGTCAGTGCTTTTCTCCTGAGAATAATGAGGTAAGTTGTGAAAAAAATGTTGAGGTATAATTAAACAGCATTAGATTTTCATACTTCAAGATTATTCATACTGGAGGTTTCACCTGGGTTTCTCCTAGCCTTTGTTAGTCAGACAGCAAAAACAGAATTAAATCAGATGGTTGTAATAAGGAGATGTTAGTGATGGAACTTCTTGCAGAGGTGTGGTCAAAGTAGGGGACAGAGCGAGGGTCTATGAGACACCAAGAGCCTAACAGCAGTGAGAAGCCTAGGCCTGAAGTGGCAAGAAATAAGAGTGTTAATGGGCTATGAGCTGAAGCTAAAGACCCGCCCAAAGGAGATGTGGAAATGGAAGGTCATGACTACTTAAAGAAAAGAAAAAAAGAAAAGAAAAGAGAAAGGACATGCAGAAGAAATATCCATAGCATGGGTCTCTTTTGCCCTATGGCTACCTGCTGGTGTTTACCATTGGTCAAATCCAAATGGAAGCCAGGTGGAGCTTTCTCCTCAGACCACTTACCAGAAGTTGTCTCACTGGTAGTTGTCCTCATGGTCTATTGTTTTCTGGGACTCTGAAGTCTATTTTTTCCTGCTACCTATATGGAACTCTAAAGTTGCAGTATGCCTTACTGATTTCTTGCATTTTGCATTCTGATCCCCAGTCTTTATTAGAATGTTATACCATGTATTTCAACTTGAGTGCCAACTCCTATTAGTAGCATTTGTTTAAAAAATATTCTATGAGATTTATGTCTGTGGTATTTCTTACAGAATCAGAGGAAAAACCACCTTCTAATATTATATTAGTTTCAGGATTACAACATAGTGATTCAGTATTTTTATAGATTATACTCCATTTAAAGTTATTATAAAATATTGGCTATATATATAAAAAAGACACACACACACACAAAACTTTCCAAAACAATTTGCAGTTTTTGCACCTAAATTATTTTTGCTTTTCCCGTATTACAACTCTGAAATGTGACTTTAGGAATAAGATAAACATTTTGATTGCTTTTAAATGTAATAAGTATATAATTTGCTGATATGTTTTATTAATATTTAAAACACTTTTATGTACTTCCTTAGGTTTTTGTATAGAACTTTTTCTTTAAATACTTAAAATCAAAGTCCAGCATTTCCTCACAGATAGTTTTCAAGAATAATATATTAAATTTATTATTTTAAATATGAAAGAAATTCCTTATGGTTTCATTAATAGAAATGAAATTAGAGACCAAAATCAACTTGTTCTTAGCTCACATCAATCTTTTATTATTTCATCCATTCATTCATGGAACAAAATATTTACTGATGACTATTACCATATGCCATTGAATATAAGTCATCAATTTAAGTAACATCCTGATTTCAGAAATACTAAAATGTGAAAAAATGTGCGTTTTAGAATTGTTGAAACGATCTACGTGGTGGCTGTATTTCAATTTAGAATAACTTGAGTTGGGAAATAGCTTATGATCTAGAATTTATAACCAAAGGAAAGCAAAATAAAATGAAAAAAAATCAATATCTGGGTCCAGGGTGTCATTTTTGTATGTTGTTCTTCTTTTTTCAGTAAATGTAATTTATACTTTGAATGTCAGAGCTGTGTTATACTTCTTTGACAGTCTCTGTAGTGTGATCACACAATATTATCATAGAATGTCAGTGATGAAAGAGGCTTTAGAAATCATTGAGTGATCTAGTCCAGACTCCTTCTATACAGAAGAGGGAATCAGAGTAGTGGATCAGACTTGCCCTAGTTACTCAACTAGTCTAAGTGGAGTGGAGACTAAAGTACAGTTCTCAAATTCCTGGTCTAGTGTTTTATTCATTAGCCAGTACGTTTTTAAGAGGTAGATATTCAGTGAATAATAGCACATGTGCTTACTATGTGCTTACCGTTTCATAATTAATTAGTTATTGGGGTTAAATTTAAATATTAAAACCCCACATAGGTGTTAGAATTTTACTGTCATTTAACCTTAGTACCAAAAGGTTTAGTGATACCTTTGTGTCACTTTTAGGTGTATTTGTGTGTTAATAGTTTTTAGTTTAGAAAAGCTTCATCCAATTTTTGTTATACTGAATGGCTTATCCAGTCTTCTTTTGGGTGCCCTTATTCTTTCTTCCAGGAACAAGAATTAGAATGAAAGAAATAAATATGTATAAGTAATTTGTATGTTTAAAAAATAGAATATGTATAAGTAATTTGATCATTTATTTATTCATCCAATCCTTATTAAGCACTTACTTATTCATTTTCAGGGATGAGTGTTCTCATTTCCTTAATTAATTTTGTTGTGCTTAGTAATAAGATTACTGCTCCCCCATTTCCTAAGCTAACTATTCATTTTGGAGTCATGTAAATATAGTGGAAATTAGAAAGAAATATGTCTTGGACACACTGAATTAACTTATTTTGTCATAAGAACTATTCTGCTCTAATGTGCTTTTAATCTACTGTTTTCAAGTATATAATATTCTACTTTTACTTTTATATCATTGATTACATAAAAAGAAAAAGCTTACCCTGAAGCCTTACAAATTGTTGAGTAGTATTTTTTATACAAATTCTTAAGTATTCAAAGACAAATTATTTCCAGCATAAGTAGGAAATGATTGGTAGTATTTCTGTTGAGTAAACAAAACTGATTTTGCCTTTGAATATAACTACTTTGGCACTAAGCTTTGTTGAAATGTTAATGTAGATGTGATGTGTAAACATTCAGAAAAATGTAAATCAAATTGGAAAATTCCAGGTGGAGACATATATTCCTTAAAAGCTGCAGAATATAATTATGCACATAAATACCAGTTGGCTTTCTTCATTCTGACCACAAAGTTAAAGCTTCATGTCCATTTCTGCTTTTCAGTCCCTCATACCTTACATCTCTTGTTCACCCTCCTCAGCCAATCTTCTGAAGGCACAGCACCTAAAGCCCAGTATTTAAGAATGTTGGTTTTGCCATAATTCAAAAAGACACATGGTCCGCAATGTTCATTGCAGCACTATTTGCAATAGCCAGGACATGGAAGCAACCTAAATGCCCGTCGACAGACGAATGGATAAAGAAGATGTAGTACATATATACAGTGGAATATTACTCAGCCATAAAAAGGAACAAAATTGAATCATTTGTAGAGACGTGGATGGACCTAGAGACTGTCATACAGCATGATTTAAGTCAGAAAGAGAAAAACAAATATCGTATATTAATGCATATATGTGGAATCAAGAAAAATGGTACAGATGAACCGGTTTGCAGGGCAGAAATAGAGACACAGATATAGAGAACAAACGTATGGACACCAAAGGAGGAAGGTGGGGGTGGGGTGGGGGTGTGATGAATTGGGAGATTGGGATTGACATGTATACGCTGGTGTGTATAAAATAGATAACTAATAAGAACCTGCAGTATAAAAAATTAAATAAATAAAATTAAATTTAAAAAAAAGAAAAATATGTTGGTTTTGGAGTTACAATGGCTTAAATACGAATCTTGGCTCAGACTCCTAACTAGATATATGATTTTAGACATGCTGCTTGATCTGAGACTCGGTTCTCTTATATGTAAAATATAAAATGTAATAGAACTTCACAAGATTACTGTGACAATTTAGTAGGAAAATGAATGGAATTTGTTGTTGTTGTTCAGTGCATAGCATTTGATATATTTTAACTGCTGTTTCTATTTTGCACTACTTACACAGAAAAAATTAAATTCCTAAAGCTAGGGAACACATAAGCTAGAGCAACCAAAGTCAGTGCCTTGAGGATATGACGGTCCTGTCTCACTAAAAAGCCAGGAGTACAGCACAGCTTAGAGAACTCTCACTGAAAGAATAACACAGAGCAGAAATACAGCTCAAAACCAGTGAAGCTATTCCCAGGAAAGCAGGGTAAGAATCAGCAAGTGTTTTGCTGAGTAAGCACTTAAGAAGAGGAGCCCTCCATGGAGATTTGTGCAGCAGCTATCAGAAATAACCAATAACTAGAACTATAGAAACAGAGTTGGGGAAGAGTTGATAGGATTTTTGAGATAATAACTTACCGTATTTTTAAAAACCAAAGCACACTCAACCCTTCCTCCCCCTTTCAAAATTTGTAGTTTAAAATTTCTGAGTTAGGAATTGACCTTACAGTTGAGCTTCATGTCTTATCTCCTGCCTGGGCATGGAGAGCGATATTAAATTAATTATTTGTCTTACAATAACTCATATCTCTGGGTTGAGGAAATAGGATATGTTTTGATGTATTAATTAATAACTTTGAATAATTGCAGATGGAAATATGGAAAAATTCTTCTTACTTAAACATAATCCTGAATACAAACCATACTTTTATATAGAATCATAGACTGACGTGGAATGTCAAATATAATGGGACACTCAAGAAGACCAATCCAGGGTCACAGAGATGGAAAATCCAAAATGGGATCAAGACATAGATATTTCCCATTGTTTGGTCAATTCCTTAGTACCAGAACCACAAGTATATTTCTTATGGTTTATAGACAGTAGGTTTATGTCCAGTTCACTCTTTGGTTAACTGTACATAGGTTTCACCTCACAGAGTGGCTAAATCCCTTTGAATTAAATTTTATGTTGTCTTCATAAAGTCCTGAATTAGAAGAATTCAATTCTTTTATAAGACAGGTAGTGAATAAAGCTTTTAATTGTACAGATAGGTGCCAGGACCAGAAGGATATCTATCTGATAAATGCAGTAAGAATTGTTTAACAAAGAGTAGGTGAAACATGCAAGAAGCTTTCTAAGAATGGTTTCCAGATAAGGCCTCTTTCTGTTTGGTGACTCTGTTAACCCCCTGCTTTGTCCTTACATGGTTCCCTATTGTCTATTTAATTTTGGGTATTGAAGTCCATCAGCAGTCAAGCCCTGACCATAGTTCAATCCACTTTTCCAACCTCATTCCCTCAGCTATGTCTTTGACATCCAGTCAAAGCGTATTTTTCTCTAAGCATGCTGTTTCTATCCTGCTTCCATGCTGTCACTCATCATGTCCCACCATCCTGCCTTATCTCTGTAGGATGAAATCCTAAAGAAACTTCAAAGGTTAACTCAAATTGTTACCATCCACTAAGACAATTTTCTTGATTATCATAGGATTAATTCCTACTCTCAGATCTTCTTTAGCGCATTTTTGTATTTCTGCTTTTAGCATTTGCTGTGATTACCTTTGCAGTATACTAATTCTTAGACATTATATCTCTGATTATTTATGATTCTGTCTTTCTAGTAAAGATTGCACATTTATTTTATATACATACTGCCGCACATGTATTTTATGTATATTTTAAACACATACTGTGTTTGGACACTATAGCAGTATGGAGATGAAATGACCATACTCCCTGCTCTCCCAGATTGAAAATCTAGTAAGGGCAGAGAAAAGAAAATCTCTAAAATTGAGTTTGATAAATACCATTGTAGGTTTATAAAAAAGTGTCACAGGGTATAAATGAGTGACACCTAATTTAATCTTCATTTTAGGGGATACTGAGGGTCTGGGTCAGAAAAAATTTCCAGGAGGAAGCTAAGTATTAACTTTGTAAATAGCCCTTTCCTTATATTCTCTCATTTAAACCATTTTGGGTGTAGTTCTGTCCATATAATTTTTAAAAATCAGATTTACTGTCTTTTAATTCTTTGCTCAAATCTCTGTTCTAATATTTATTCCATGCTTCTTTATGCTTGTATTTGTGTGTGTGTGTGTGTGTGTGTGTGTGTGTGTGTGAGGTATTTGTGTGTTTATCCAGCAGGACTGTGAAACCTTGATTAGGATATATAGTGTGTCGGTACACTTTGTACTCTGAAAGTATTTGTTTCATGTCCTTACACCTTTACAAGGCTGTGAACTCTTGGAGCAAATGCCACCATTTACTCTTAATCATATCGACAGGTACTCAGCTCAATACCTGTAACATACAGGGCAAGTACTCAATAAATATGTTAAACTAGATTGATTAACGTCTATGTACATTTTTTTCAGGAGGAAAAGGTCTGCTGCAAATTTTAGTTGGAATATATAAGTGTTCTTGTTACTATATATAGTCTGTAACTTCATGGAGGAAAGTCTTTGAGGGTGGAAGAGACAGATTTGCAAGCTGGAGAAAAAAAATGTGTCAATACACAGGAGAATGGCAGAGGGAGAAATAGATGGAGTGGGAAGCTGGGGGCAGTGAAGGTGGTAAAGTGAAACACAAAATGACAATAAACCATTTAAAAATAATTTGTCCCGGCTAATCTAAATTAATCTTTGCTGAAAATTATATCTTTTTGGTTCACTTTTTGGGAAGGTAGCAATTTAGGCTAGGGAAAATGTAGATAAGTTCAAATTTCCATGGAAACAATTATCATAAAATATTGATTGATGAGGATATTAGGAAGCAGGAAAGGAAAGAGATAGTTGCCATGGAAACATGGACATTCAGAGAAATGCACTTGAAGAGATTCCTACTAATTTCTTTCAGCTAAATATCTGATTAATCTAAAATTGCTACACCTTAGTTTCTAATTTATTTTTAATATTCCTTAAGATTTGTTTAAGAACTTTTTTCTATCTTAGTAAGTTATATTCACAGAAATTTAAGGAATATTTTTTGATTTCAATTCTATAAGACATCACTCTTTTATGATTATAAAATCTTTTTTAAATGATATTTATTTGAGAAGCTATAAAAGCATTATTTTATAAACATGAATCATTTATATTTCTTTAAAGCATACTCTTTTCTTTAAAGTAATGTTAATAATGACAGTTTTTTAATGAGATTTCCATTGCTGCTTTTAATTTGCACTGAATAGCAGCATAAAATATAAATATTAAGAGATCATTTCTAGTATGATGGTACCATAAAAACAGGCTCACTTTTTCTCTAAACAAGTTTTTAAAAAAAATTTTATTGAAATATAGTTGATTTACAGTGTTGTGTTAGTTTCAGATGTAGAGCAAAGTGATTCAGTTATACACATATATGTATAATTATATATCAATTCTTTTTTCACATTCCCTTCCATTATAGGTTATTACAAGATATTGAGTGTAGTTCCCTGTGCT
The DNA here is from genome assembly GCF_000442215.2 of Lipotes vexillifer. Taxonomy (NCBI): domain Eukaryota; kingdom Metazoa; phylum Chordata; class Mammalia; order Artiodactyla; family Lipotidae; genus Lipotes; species Lipotes vexillifer. The sequence goes on from NW_006787464.1 coordinate 1,889,487, forward strand.
ATACAGTACATCCTTTTTGGTTATCTATGTTATATATCGTAGAGTGTATATTTTAAGCTTTTGTAACTTGGATTTTGAGATCCTTTTTAGGTTTAGAATTTTATTTGGGTTATTTTGACTGTCAACTTACTATGGAAACAAGGAAGTTTCTATTATGGACAGTATATTTGTAGTTGAGGAATATGTAGAAATTAGATGATTGAAAAACATCCATGTTTATAAAAATACAACATGCAGAAATTTGAATTGATAAAGCAGGATATTAAACTTTAGTGTTACCTGTACATTGTAGGATTCAAGTTTTAAAGTTCCCTTTGCTGAGTACTTTAGATAATATATCCTGAAGTGATTCTTTACTTTTTTTAGTCCTGTAAAACCGAAATGTAAAGAGGTTACAGAGAATACATGATTTCCTGCCAGGTACTGATACACCTTAAGTGTCACACTTAGATTGAATTACCTTTCTGAGAATTGCTTTCTCCTCCTGCTGTCACCTCTTGTCATCTTTGGCATTCAGAATTCAGTGTTTGAAAAGGAAGGTATGTGGACCTTTTGTGATTAGCCCACATGTTATTACTGATCTTTTGTATCTCAAACAATATGTTACAAGAAAAGCCTCATTAGATGCTATAAGACTAGGTATTATCCACAATCTTAGGAAAATACAACATGTTGATTTTTCATACACTGCAGGCAACTGAAAGCCCTCTTATTTTCTTAAGGTCATACAACTTGATAGGTAGGAAGGACTTAGAGGTGAACTTGTCCAACTCTTTCATTTCATTTCATTTCAAAGGGAAAAACACTGAGGAAGAAAGAGGTTAGGTGATGAATTTAAGGCTGTGTCTCCTGTTTGTCCCTGTAGTGTTCTCTCCATGGCACCAGTAGGTCTCTAAGGCATGGCTTGGGTATACTTTAGCCTATACCCTCATCTCTATTAACTTACCCCTAAGCCACCGCAAATAAATGTATACCAATAGACTGCTCACTATGTAAATGAAACTTCAAAACAAATCCTGTTCACTGGGTGCTTCTTCTATACTAGAGATTGATGAATACCATGGAAAATGCTTGAGAGATAATGACAAAGCAGTAAAGAGTGGTGTGTGTGTGTCTAAAAAGGATTAACCTTCCTCCAAAAGGATAAGTATCCAAATCACTACAAGTGAAAGAGGCAGACCTGACTTCTTCTATAATTACTTTAGTAAGACTTTCCTTGCCTCTTCTCAGTACTTCAGTATATGGACATTTTCTTGCAATATCTTTAAGAAAAATTCTACTATTAGGATGAGGTCCCAGGATGGCGAGGTAGAAAGAACCTGAGCTAACCTCCTTTCATGGGCAGACCAAAATTACAACTACTTACAGAACAACTATTGATGAAAAAGACCAGAAACTTTCAGAAAAGATCTTCTACAACTAAAGATATAAAGAAGGAACCATGAGATGGGTAGGAGGGTAGGGTCGTTGTATAGTCAAGACCCGTACCTCCAGGTGGGTGATCCACAAATGGGAGAATAATTACAATTGCAGAGGTTCTCCCCAAGGAGCAATGGGTCTGAGCCCCACATTGGGCTCCCTAGCCTCAGTGTCCTGTGCCGGGAAGACAAGCTCCCAAAACACTTGGCTTTGAAGGTCTGTGGGGCTTACTTTCAGGAGCCCCAGAGGGCTGGGAGAAATAGAGACTCCACTCTTAAAGGACACACACAAAATCTCACATGCTCTGGGACCCAGGGCAGAAGTGCTAATTTGAAAGGATCTTGAGTCAGACAGACCTGCTGATCTTGGAGAGTCTCCCAGGGAGGCAGAAGACAACTGGAGCTCACCCTGGGGACACAGACACTAGCAGCAGCCATTTTGGGATACTTATATTACCACGTGGACACTGGTGCTGGCAAGTGCCATTTTTCAATCCTCCTTCTAGCTCACTGGCCTGAGGACCCAGCGCTACACCCTCCCACCAGCCTGTAGGCACAACTGCTGAGATACCTGGGGACAAACAACTAACTGGGCAGGGACACAGCCCCACCAACCAGCAAACAGGCTGCCCACAACCTCCCCTGAACATAGCCGTGCCCACCATAGTGCCCAAGTCCTGGCCCCACACACATGGGCACAGGACTAGACCTAGGACTCCCCTAGGGCCCTGCATCCAGAGACTCCAGGACCCAGCTCTGTCCACCAATGGGCAAGCACCCCCAGAATCCCCTGCCAAACCCACCAGTGAGCCTGCTCTAGCTTTAGGACCAGCCTCAGGCATCAACAGGCAGACACCAGCCTAGAACCACTGCAGCCCCACAACCTGATGTCACAGTACTGAGCCCACCCACCAGCAAGGCACCACCAGCCCTATGACCAGCTGGGCCCTGACCCAACCCACCAGCAGGCCAACACTTCGGGACACCCAGGACACTGCAGTCAGCTGTCTCAGGAACTGGCCCCAACCACTAGCAGTTCCACATGAGCTCTGGAAGCCCTGGGCCCTGAAGCCAGACCTCAGGACCTGGCTCTGCCTGTCAGTGAGCTAGCATTAGCCCTGGGGACCTGCAGCCACTGCTTTATAACCTGGCCCTGCCAACCAGGGGCCATCAGTCTCCACACAAGGAACGGCCTGGAAACGAACCAGACTAGGGGCCAGTCACACCTATCAGACCACCCACATTAGTCAGCCTACCACAACAGAAGGACCCATGCAGCCCACATGGGGGCACCCCTAGAGCATACAGCTCTGTTGATCAGAGGTGTGTGCACTGCCGGGAGGCATAAGACATCTACAAAAGGTCACTTCTCCAAGGTCAGGAAACATAACTAACCTACCGGAGACATCAAAAATAAAAACAGCAAGTTAGGCAAAATGAGGTGGCAGAGGAACATGTTCCAAATGAAGGAACAACATAAAACCCCAGAAGAAGAACTAAGTGATGTGGAGATAGGCAAGCTACCTGAGAAAGAGTTCAAAGTAATGATTGTAAAGATGATCAAAAAACTCGGGAGAAGAATGGATGAACAGAGTGAAAAGTTAGAAGTTTTTAACAAAAAGTTAGAAGATATAAAGAACAAACAGAGATGAAGAATACAATAACTGAAATGAAAACTTCTGCAGAAGGAATCAGCAGACTAAATGATACAGAGGAACAGATCAGTGAGCTGGAAGAGAGAGTAGTGGAAAACACAACTTGAACACAACAGAGAAAAGAAGAGGACAGCTTAAGAGACCTCTGAGACAACATCAAGCATACTAACATTCACATTATAGGGGTCCCAGAAGGAAAAGAGAGAGAGAAAGGGGCAGAGAACATATTTGGAGACATAAAGGCTGAAAACTTCCAGGAAGCACAGAGATTCCCAAACAGGATGAACCCAAAGAGGACTACACCAAGATACATTGTAATTAAAATGGCAGAAATTAAAGATAAAGAGAAAAATATTAAAAGCAGCAAGGAAAAAGCAACAAGTTACATATAAGGGAACTCCCATTAGGCTATCAGCTGCTTTTCAGCAGAAACCCTGCAGGCCAGAAGGGAGTGGCACCATATGTGATGAAAGGGGAAAATCTATAACCAAGAATAGTCTACCTGGCAAGGCTCTCATTCAGATTCAATGAAGAGATCAAAAGTTGTACAGACAAGCAAAAGCTAAAAAAGTTCAACACCACCAAACCAGCTTTACAAGAAATGTTAAAGGGACTTTAAGCAAAAAAGAAAAGGCCACGACTAGAAACATGAAAATTATGAAAGGAAAAAGCTCATTGGTAAATGCAAATATACAGTAAAGGTAGTAAATGAACCACATACAAAGCTAGTAGAAAGGTTAAAAGACAAAAGTAGTAAAATCATCTATATCTGCAATAAGAAGTTATGGGGTACACGAAACAAATAGATATAAAATAAGATGTCAGGGCTTCCCTGGTGGCGCAGTGGTTGAGAGTCCACCTGCCAATGCAGGGGACACGGGTTCGTGCCCCGGTCTGGGAAGATCCCACATGCCGCGGAGTGGCTGGGCCCGTGAGCCATGGCCACTGGGCCTGCGCGTCCGGAGCCTGTGCTCCACAACGGGAGAGGCCACAACAGTGAGAGGCCCGCGGACCTCAGAAAAAAAAAAAAAAAAAAAAAACCATAAAATAAGATGTCAAAAACAGTAATTGTGAAGGGATGAGAGTAAAAATGCAGTGTTGTTTAAATGAGTTTGAAATCAAGAGATAAGCAACTTAAAATAACCAGGTATATTTATAGATTGCTATATATATAAACCTTATGGTAACCATTAACCAAAAATCTATAATAGATACACATACAAAAAGAGAAAGGAATGCAAACATAACACTAAAGACAGTCATCAAATTACAATAGAAGAGAACAAAAGAAGACTTACAAAAGGAACAAAAAAGACCTACAAAAACAACCCCAGAATAATTAACGAAATGGTAATAAGAATATACATATACTGGTTTTTAGATTCTCTTCCCATATAGGCTATCAGAGAGTATTGAGTAGAGTTCCCTGTGCTATACAGTAGGTCTTTATTAGTTACCTATTTTATATATAGTAGTGTGTATATATCAATCCCAATCTTCCAATTTTTCCCCCCCTTACGCCAGGGTAACCACAAGATTCTTTCCTACATCTGTAACTCTATTTCTGTTTTGTAGATAAGTTCATTTGTACTCTCTTTTTAGATTCCACATATAAGTGATACCATATGATATTTGTCTTTCTCTGTCTGACTTCACTCACCATGACAATAGGTCCATCCATGTTGCTGCAAATGGCATTATTTTGTTCTTTTTTATGGCTGAGTAATATTTCATTGTCCATCATCTATATCCATTCTTCTGTTGATGGGCATTTAGGTTGATTCCATTTCCTGGCTGTTGTAAATAGTGCTGCAGTGAACATTGGGGTCCATGTATCTTTTTGAATTATGGTTTTCTCTGGATGTATGCCCAGGAGTGGGATTGCTGGATCATATGGTAGCTCTGTTTACTTTTTTAAGGAACCTCTGTACTGTTCTCCATAGTGGTTGTACCAATTTACGTTCCCACCAACAGTGCAAGAGGATTCCCTTTTCTCCACACCCTCTCTGGCATTTACTGTTTGTAGATTTTTTGATGATGGCCATTCTGACCAGTGTGAGGTGATACCTCATTGTAGTTTTGATCTGCATTTCTCTAATAATTAGTGATGTTGAGCATCTTTTCATGTGCCTCTTGGCCATCTGTATGTCTTCTTTGGAGAAATGTCTATTTAGATCTTTCATCCATTTTTTGATTGGGTTGTTTGTTTTTTTGATACTGAGCTGCATGAGCTGTTTGTATATTTTGGAGATTAATCCTTTGTCAGTTGCTTCATTTGCAAATATTTCTCCCATTCTGTGGGTTGTCTTTTCATTTTGTTTATAGTTTCCTTTGCTGTGCAAAAGCTTTGAAATTTCATTAGGTCCCATTTGTTTATTTTTGTTTTTATTTTCCTTATTCTAGGAGGTGGATCACAAAAGATCTTGCTGTGATTTATGTCAAGGAGTGTTCTGCCTATGTTTTCCTCTAAGAGTTTTATAGTATCCAGCCTTATATTTAGGTCTTTAATCCATTTTGAGTTTATTTTTGTGTGTGGTATTAGGGAGTGTTTTAATTTCTTTCATTTACATATAGCTGTACAGTTTTCCCAGCATCACTTATTGAAGAGGCTATCTTTTCTCCACTGTATATTCTTGTCTCCTTTGTCATAGATTAGGTGACCATAGGTGTGTGGTTTAATCTCTCAACTTTCTATCCTTTTCTACTGATCCATATTTCTGTTTTTGTGCTAGTACCATACTATTTTGACAACTGTAGCTTTGTAGTATACTCTGAAGTCAGGGAGCCTGATTCTCCAGCTCTGTTTTTCTTTCTCAATATTGCTTTGGCTACTCGTGGTCTTTGTATTTCCATACAAATTGTAAAAATTTTTGTTCTAATTCTGTGAAAACTGCCATCAATAATTTGATAGGGATTATATTGAATTTGTAGATTGCTTGGGGGTACTATAGTAATTTTCACAATATTGATTCTTCCAATCCAAGAGCATGATATATCTCTCCATCTATTTGTGTCATCTTTTATTTCTTTCATCAGTATCTTATAGTTTTCTGAGTATATGTCTGTTACAAGACACAAAGAGGGGCATTATATAATGATAAAGGGTTTAATCCAAGAGGAAGATATAACAGTTGCAAATAAATGTGCACCCAACATAGGACCACCTAAATACATAAAGCAAATATGAACAAACATAAAGGGAGATACTGACAGTAACATAATAATAGTAGGAAGACTTTAACACCCTAATTACATCTATGGACAGGTTATTCAGACAGAAAATCAGTAAGGAAGCACTGGCCTCAAGTGACACATTAGACCAGATAGTCTTACTAGATATATAGAGATACAGATAGATATAGATATAGATATAGATATAGATATATAGATATAAAACATTCCATCCAAAAGCAGCAGAATATACATTCTTTTCAAGTGCACATGAAACATTCTCCAGGACAGATCACATGCTAGGCCACAAAACAAGCCTTGGTAAATTTAAGAAAATTGAAATCATATTAAGTATCGTTTCCAACCACATCACTATGAGACTAGAAATCATGAACAAGAAAAAAACTGCCAAAACACAAACATGTGGAGGCTAAACAATATGCTACTGAACAACCAATGGATCACTGAAGAAATCAAAGAAGAAATCAAATACACTTGGAGACAAACGAAAACAAAAACACAATGATCCAAAATCTATGGGATGGAGCAAAAGCAGTTCCAGAGGGAAGTTTATAGCAAAACAAGCTTTCCTCAGGAAACAAGAAAATTCTCAAATAAACAATCTAACCTTACACCTAAAGGAACTAGAACAAGAAGAACAAACAAAACTCAAAGTTAGTAGAAGGAAAGAAATTGTAAAAATCAGAATAGAAATAAATGAAACAGACACTAAAAAATATAAAAAGATAATAAAATTAAGAGTTGGTTCTTTGAAAAGACAAACCAAACTAATAAATCTTTAGCCAGACTCATCAAAAAAAAAAAAAAATATATAGAGAGAGGGCCCTAATCAATAAAATCAGAAATGAAAAAGAAGTTACAACTGAAACCACAGAAATACAAAAGATCATAAGAGACTACGACCAACAATTATATGCAAATAGAATGGACAACCTAGAAGAAGAGGACAAATTCCTAGAAATGTACAATTTTCCATGACTGAACTAGGAAGAAATAGAAAATATGAACAGACCAATTGCCAGTAATGAAATTGAATCAGTAATTTTAAAAACTTCCCCCCCTAAAAAAGTCCAGGACCAGATGGCTTCACAGGTGAATTCTATGTTTAGATAAGAGTTGACACCTATCCTTCTCAAACTATTCCAAAAAATTGCAGAGGAAGGAGCACTTCCAAATTCTTTCTATGAGGCCAACATCACCCTGATAACAAAACCAGGCAAGAACATCACACAAAAAAGAAAATTACAGGCCAGTATCACTGATGAAGATAGATGTACAAATCCTCAACAAAATATTAGCAAACTGAATCTAACAATACATTAAAAGGATCATACACCATGATCAAGTGGGATTTATCCCATAGATGCAAGAATTATTCAATATCTGCAAATCAATCAATGTGATAATACCACACTAAAAAATTGAAGAATAAAAATCATTTGATCATCTCAATAGATGCAGAAAAAGCTTTTGACAAAATTCAACATCCATTTATGATAAAAAAAAACTCTTTAGCAAGTTGGCCTGGGGGGACATTACTTCAACATAATAAAGGCCATATATGACAAGCCTACAGATAACATCATACTCAATGGTGAAAAGCTGAAACATTTCCTCTAAGATCAGGAACAAGACAATGAGGCCCACTCTCACCACTTTTATTCAACATAGTATTGGAAGTCCTAGCCAGGCAATCAGAGAAGAAAAAGACATGAAGGGAATCCAAATTGGAAAGGAAGAAGTAAAACTCACTGTTGGCAGATGACATGAAGCTATACATAAAAAATCTTAAAGATGCCACAAAATAACTACTAGTGCTGTTAATGAATTTGGTAAAGTTGTAGGTTACAAAATTAATATACAGAAATCTGTTGCATTTCTATACACTAACAACGAACTATCAAAAAGAGAAATTGAGGAAACAATCCCATTTACAATTGCGTCAAAAAGAATAAAATACCTAGGCAAAAACCTACCTATGGAGGTAAAAGACCTATACTTGGAAAGATCTAAGACACTGATGAAAGAAATCGAAGATGACACAAACAGATGGAAAGATAAATCATGTTAATGAATTGGAAGAGTTGATATTGTTAAAATGACCATACTACCCAAGGCAATCTACAGGTTCAATTCAATCCTATCAAAGTATCAATGGAATTTTCCACAGAACTAGAACAAATAATTTTAAAATTTGTATGAAAACACAAAAGACCTTGAATAGCCAAAACCATCTTGAGAAAGAAGAACAGAGCAGGAGGTATCATACTCCCTGAATTCAGACTGTACTACAAAGCTACAGTAATCAAAAGAGTATGGTACCAGCACAAAAACAGACACATAGATCTGTGGAACAGAATAGAGTGCCCAGAAATAAACCCACACACTTATGGCCAATTAATCTGTGGCAGAGGAGGCAGGAATTTACAATGCAGAAAAGACAGTCTCCTCAATAAGTGGTGCTGGAAAAACTGGACAGGTACATGTAAAAGAATGAAAGTAGAATGTTTTCTCACACCACCATATACACAAGTAAGCTCAAAATGGATTAAAGGCCTAAATGTAAGACTAGAAACCATAAAACTCCTAGAAGAAAATGTAGGCAGAACACTGTTTGACATAAATTGTAGCTATAATTTTTTGGATCTGTCTCCTAAGGCAAAGGAAACAAAAGAAAAAATCAGCAAATGTGACCTAATTAAACTTAAAAGCTTTTGTACAGCAAAGGAAACCATCGACAAAATGAAAAGACAACCTGCTGAATGGGAGAAAATATTCACAAATAATATAACCAATAAGGGGTTAATATCCAAATTATATAAACAGCTCATACAGCTCAATATCCAAAAAAGAAACAGCCCAATTAAAAAATGGGCAGAAGACCTGAATAGACATTTTTCCAATAAAGTCATACAGATGGCCAACAGGCACGTGAAAAGATGCTCACCATTGCTTAATCATCAGAGAAATGCAGATCAAAACCATGATGAGATATCACCTCACACCTGTCAGAATGGCTGTCATCAAAAAGATTACAAATAATAAACATTGGTGAGGATGTGGAGAAAAGGGAACCCTTATTTACTGTTGGTGGAAATGTAAATTGGTTCAGCCACTGTGGAAAATGGTATGGAGTTTCCTCAAAAACTTAAAATAGAACTACCATATGATCCAGCAGTTCCACTCCTGAGTATATATATATTCAAATAAAACAAAAACATTAATTTGAAATGATACATCAACCTTAATGTTCAGCGTTATTTACAGCAGGCAAGATATGGAAGCAACCTAAGTGTACATCAGTAGACGAACAGATAAAGAAGATGTGTATATGTGTGTGTGTGTATGTGTGTGTATACACAGACATACACACACACACAGTGGAATACCACTCAGCAATAAGAAAGAAGGAAAATTCGACATTTGCAACAACATGGGTGGACATGAAGAGTATTATGCTTAGTGAAATAAGTCAGAGAAAGATAAATACTTATATCACTTTTATATTACTTATATCACTTTTTTTTTCCAGCCTCTCCAGACCCACTTTCCCTATTCTTACCCCCTGTCCCTTCTTTGAGATATAATGGTATGACTATGTCTCCCCCTTAAGCTTTTTGAAAAAAAACTCATTTACAGCTACCTTCAAGTTTTTGTTAGCAACAAGCTCAATAGGAGACCAAATAACATGGTGTTCCCTAAATCACATATTAATTTAAACTGCAACAATGCAAGTGTGGGTTCCAGAACTCTGGAAATGCTTCTCTGGCACCTTTGTGGACTCCATTTGGAACTCTGAGCCTAGTTTTTGATGCTGTCCTTGAGGACATTAACAAAGAGAAATCATCCCAGGAAGGGTGTGCAGGTTGTTTAATGCTATGGAAACCACGGTATAGAAGGAAAGAGTTGAAAGATGTAGGGATATTTCATATGAAAGAGAGAAGACACAGGATATAGAAGAGCCATCTTTAAATAAAGAGAGGGCGTTAATGCAGAGTGGAGTGGTCCTTAGGAAAGTCAAGCCCAGAGCCCTTCAGACATTGCTTTTATTTTGTAGCGCTATAAGTAGAGCATAAACAAATAACACCTGCTTTTTTGGCAGACATCTCTGCCCATTTGAGACTCACTGCCTGTGTCAGAAAAGGTTCTGGAGAAGTGATTGCTCATTGTTATGTCTTTAGGAGGGGGGTTAGAAGTACTCTGGGTTAATGAATTAGTTTGTACACTTATAATGGCAAACATATCCAAATGTTTCTTGGTCACAAAATATTGTTAGTTAAAATGACACACTCCTTGGTAAGGAGTAATCAGGTCATGCTTTCTTTCGCTCAATAATTATTTGATATTCATTCACATAGCACTTATTAAACCATCCATTCATGTAAGAGAAGCTTACTGAGCAAAGATACTTGGACAAAAGAGAACAAATACGGGGGACTTAAAGAACCTAAGTCCTGTGAATAATGCCTTTTAAAAAAATTGTGCTAGGGCTTCCCTGGTGGTGCAGTGGTTAAGAGTCTGCCTGCCGATGCAGGGGACACGGATTCGTGCCCCAGTCCAGGAAGATCCCACATGCCGCGGAGCGGCTCGGCCCATGAGCCATGGCCGCTGAGCCTGCGCGTCCGGGGCCTGTGCTCCACAATGGGATAGGCCACAGCAGTGAGAGGCCCGTGTACTGCAAAAAAAAAAAGAAAGCTAAAATACACAAAATATTTACCATTTTAACGTCTTTAACATATAAAATCTTTAGTACATTCACAGCGTTTTGTAACTATCACCACTCTAGCTCCAGAATATTTTCATCACCCCAAAAGGAAAGAAACCCTGTATCTGTTAACACAATTACTCATTTCCCCCTTCCCCAGCCCCTGGCTACTACTAACTTGCTTCCTGTTTGTGTCTCTATGAATTTGCCTATTCTGGGTATTTTATATAAATGCAGTCACATAATATGTGGCCTTTTATGTCTGGCTTCTTTCATGCAGCATAATGTTTTCAAGGTTCATTTATGTTGCAGCGTGTATCCATACTTCATTTCTTTTTATGGCTGAATCATAGTCCATTGTACTGTATAGATATACCACATTTTGTCCATCCATCAGTTGATGGACAATTGGGTTGTATCCACATTTTGATTATTGTGAATAGTTGTACTGTGAACACTTTTGTGCAAGTTCTTGTTTAGATAGCTGTTTTATGTTGTTTATGTATATACCTAGGAATGGAATTGTGGGATCATATGATAATTCTTTAACTTACTGAGGAGCTTCGTTTTCTTTTTTTTTTTTTTTTGTGGTACACGGGCCTCTCACTGCTTGGCCTCTCCTGTTGCGGGCTCAGCAGCCATGGCTCACGGGCTCAGCCGCTCCACGACATGCGGGATCCTCCCGGACTGGGACACGAACACGTGTCCCCTGTATCAGCAGGCGGACTCTCAACCACTGCACCACCAGGAAAGCCCTTCTTTTTCTTTTTTTTTTTTTTTTTGTGGTACACGGGCCTCTCACTGTTGTGGCCTCTCCCGTTGCGGAGCACAGGCCCAGCGGCCATGGCTCACGGGCCCAGCCGCTCCGCGGCATGTGGGATCTTCCCGGACCAGGGCACGAACCCGTGTCCCCTGCATCAGCAGGCAGACTCTCAACCACTGCGCCCCCAGGGAAGCCCCTTTTTCTTTTTTAAGTGAGACTTCAGGCTTCGTATTCTCTGGTTTGCCTACAATTTGCAGTATTAGGAAAGGTTGTCAGTACCTTTATTCCCACCTCTTTAGAGATTTAGCAATATCCACTTAGACATAGGAAAAAAATTCTATTCATGATTGTGACCAAAATCCTATAAATAAATTTTTAGGAAATGTATAAATCTATAGGGGGATTTCTGCATGTCCTCAGGCCAGCATTCCATATCATTCCTTGTCCACTAGGTGTTGTGCAAGTGGGACCCTGAGCCTGCTGCTTCCAAGTTGGTCTCTACACCATACATTGGGATGAGGACATCCAGGCCTTCTGAGCTGGTTAAATCCTGGCTCTTGCTAGTGTTTGCCAGGCAGAAATGTGCTTTCATATTTTTATTTTTTTCAAGAGATACTGGAAATCTAGATATTATGTAATATTCTATTTTTTTTTTAAATTTTATTTATTTATTTATTTATGGCTGTGTTGGCTCTTCATTTCTGTGTGAGGGCTTTCTCTAGTTGCGGCAAGCGGGGGGCCATTCTTCATCGCGGTGCGCCGACCTCTCACTATCGCGGCCTCTCGTTGCAGAGCACAGGCTCCAGACGCGCAGGCTCAGTAATTGTGGCTCACGGGGCTAGTTGCTCCGCGGCATGTGGGATCCTCCCAGACCAGGGCTCGAACCTGTGTCCCCTGCATTGGCAGGCAGATTCTCAACCACTGCGGCACCAGGGAAGCCTGTAATATTCTAATTTTTAAATGTTGGCAATGTATTCACATAAATAAATAAATAAATAGACAGATAGATAAATAAATAAATAACCAACCAACCAACCAACAAACCACTGTGTGAGCCAAGCAAAACAAAACTGGGAATTTAATTTGGCTAACAGACCATCAATTTACTAATTTTGCTCTCTTTTTCTTCATGAGTATACCACCATTCAGAGCATTATAATAACAATAAAGTCAATGATAGCTAGTGCATTTCTTCTGACTACTACATTCCAGGTACTAGTCTAAGCATTTGACACATGTCAACTTAATTTAATTCTCATGACAATTCAATGAGGTAGGTGTAATTTCTTTATCTTCATTTCTGTAGAGCACTTCTTAGAGTATTTCAGTTACTTATTTTTGAATTTGACTTCCTTTATATACTGTAGGCAATTTGTGGGCAGGGACAATGCTTTATTTACATTCATGACCCCAGGACTGAGTGCAGTGCCAAGTACATGTAGATACCCTCTAAATTTCAGTTAAGTGAATGAATGAATTGTATCCATCTCTAAGAATTGTATAATTCTTGCCTACTCTAAAATAGTAGAAACAGTCACTAATATTTAAGGTTTTCTATGTGCTTGGGATATTGTCAGGCACATTTCAGTGCTATTAGGTTATTAATAAAGCACACACTATGAAGAAGTTGGTTTCTGGGTCTCTAGAAAAACTTTCTGATTCTAATCTTGTCTCTGTTAGTTATAATTTGTGTGATCGTGATTAAGTCACACACCTCTATGTACCTTATTTTTATTATCTTCAAAATGGTGATAATGATGTAATGAGAATCCTGTCCTCATGTTTACCATGTGCTCTGTGCTGTTCTAAGCAATTTATGGGAATGATCTCTCTTAATTATATCTAGCTCCTGGACTTTGTGAAGATTAAATGAGTTAATTCATGTGACACATTTCTAGTTTGCTGGCACACAGTGAGCATTCAATACAGTTGGCTATTATTATTATGCCCATTTTACTATGAGGAAATTTAGTAGTAGACTGAGTAAATTGTCTAGGGTTACATGACTAGCAAACTGCAGAATTTGGATTCAGACCACTGCCTACCTGGCTTAAAGCTTCTTTCCTTAACCACCATGGCATGCTACCCATCTCCCTGAATATTCCTTTCCTTTCCCTATTTCTCTGCAGCATCTGCTTAGTCCCTAGAATCTGGTCAACATTTTTTCTCTCTCCCTTCTCTGACCTTCTTTGTTATTTATTGGGCAATTCATTTTGTACAAAGCTGTGGCATTTTCCCCTATTATTATATTAATCTGTACTTTAAATCTTGTCATAGGTTTTAGCTCTTATCTTTCTTTTCTGCACCACAGCCTGGCACAGGACCTCATATGAAAATCACCCAATACATGAGGATTCTATCAGGTGGGTAGAAGTACTTTATAACTTTGATCAGAGAATATTCCTGTTCTCTTGCAGTGTGTGTCACAGCTTTGGGGAGGGGAGTGGGCAGTAGGGGAAGGAAAGTGGCATCACCCATGAATTCATTTATTCATGCAAGAAGTGTTTTTGGTTTTAGAGCCTCTACTATGTACTCTAATAGACTCATTCCCTGTCTCTGAGGAACTTGACCTCAGGCACATTCAGATCAGGTGGGTCTGGTGATCAAAAGAGCGATGAATTTTGCAACCAGGTAGCCTACACATCTTTCTCATTTAGTGCATGTTGATTCACTTCAAACAGAATTAAAAATTAAAATGTGTGCTCAGAGCATTCTCTTTCGCTTTCTGAGTTGTATCTATATCTCTCTGCCTCTATCTTCTTCCTTTTTGTCTTGGTCTCTCTCAATTCTATTTAAAGATTTCTTAGTGGGCTCTGGGGTGTGGACAGGTATTTCTGGTTACAATATAACTATTTAAATTTTTTTTTGTCAAAAACTCCTGCTGATTGAGTCATGGTTGCACAGGTGCCCTTGTTGGTGACTTAAGGGAACGTAAGGATTCTGACCTTTTATCTCAGTTGTTTTATATACCTGGTAGCCCTCAGGTTACATGTGAAATATGTCATATAAACCTGCTGGGGCTCTAAATTCCCCATGGATATTCTGCAGGGTAGTTAATTAAGTGTACTGTACATAGTTTTTATACTACACCTGTAAAGCCCCATGTAATGCAGTGCAACAAATGCCAGTGAATTAAAGAAACTTCAGAGAATGCACAAACTGATTAAGAGAATGGAGAGAATTACTTAGAGAAAAGATTAAAGGAGCTAATTACACACAGCTTGACTGAGCAGAAACTAAAGGGAGAGTTAATGACTCTTTGATATTGTTTGAAGATGCTGAATGTTGAGGAGGAAAAAATATTTTATGTAATACAACGAAACTCTATTAAGAGCAATGAGGCAGAATTGAGAATGAGAATATTTAAATGAGGTACATGTGAACTCTATTAAAGATAAAATTTATTAAATTATGAAGTAGTCTTTCCAATTATCAGGTAGAACCCTCTCCTTGAAGAAATAAAAATAAGCATTTAAAATGGGCTAACAAGTTAAAAGAAATAATTTTAATATTTGTCGGGCAGTTTAAATGACCTGTTGTTTTTTCACATGTATTAGTCTTCAATTTGAGCAATCTTTTTCTTCCAACAAAAACTCATCTGTCCCAGATGTTTCTACAATGTCTGTCCTGTAAAATCCTGGGTCTCTAACTGTATGAGAGAGGTCCAGTGTAGCAATATTAAAATAATTGCTTTTTAAGATTTTGTTTCATTGGCACCGTTCTGAGAGTAATGGGAGCTGTCCACCAGGCTATTTCCATGTTTCTATGCCATTGTGTTTTCCTTTCCTGAGTGAGAAAGTTATTCCAGTTCACATAGAAAAATTGTGACAAAGTATTACTATCCAAGCCCCCAAAACCATCATGAAAGGACCAATAGAACATATCTGTATTGTAAGTTGTTGAAAACTGAATAAACAAAATGAACTTAAGGAATTACTTTGACAAAATGAACCAGTTAAAGAATATGTTCATCTTTTTAGTGAGTGAGCGGATACTGGTTTATAACAAGGATTACAGTATTGAGGAAAAAAGGAAAACAAGGAGGCTTGATTGCATGAGTAAAATTCAAAACATAATCATTGAAAACATTGGCAAAGGTTTTGGTGTGTGGATGTTATTGCTGAGATAGCCTGAACTCATAGGAAAAATAGTATGAAGTCTAACTTTGATGGAAAATACAGAAAACAAAGTTGGGCCAGGGGATGTCTTCACCAAAGTGCCTTCAAGTGCTAACAGAGAGGCCTCATTTTAGAGGCAACATGGAGGCGGCCACTGTGTGTATTACAGGTGGATTCTCTCCAGCTTTCTCATCCCTTATGAGAATATTGTAGATGTTTAATGAGAAAAAGGTTTCTCACAGTACATTCAGTTCTTAGCATAGACCTTCTGAATCTTCCTCTGCTTTTCCATCATGGTCTTCCTGACTCATTGCTATTGGATATCCCACAGAGTTTTCTGCATGGCTTTTCCCCCATGTGAGGAAATTCTATTTTAATCTCTTATTTCTTGTTTTTCTTCATAACAGTTGTTGTTTAGCCTTCAAGAGGTAAAGCTTCTAACATTGGCATAGGTTGAGATTAGTTTGATCCAGTGTATGTCTTTTCTATTATCAACATTCTCAATCTCATTCAAAAAACATCAGTGCTGGATGCCCTTCACTTGGATGTTGAGTTCCCCCAGCCTTTGTCTGAGATTCTTACTGAGCTGATATTCTATGTCCCAGCTATTTTGTGGACTACACTTTCTTCATAAAATTTCAACAAAGTTAAATTTAGAGAATATTAAAGTCATTTTAAAAAAAAAAAACCTGATTGAAATATATATATTCTAATCATCATCTGTGTGTACTAATTTCTAAAGTAGAATAAAGGATATATAATAGATACTTCAGGAATAAAGAAAATTCTGCCTATGGAATTAGCAGTTCTGTGATGTCAGTGACTCTAAAGGAAGCTACATATTTTTTGGTAGAGAACTTGGTAGCAATGTGGACTAAGTGGGAAGTGTTCAGCCTATGGTGGTAGCATTGGAGAGATTTGTCGCATTTCTACTGTCTTGTTGCTTCACCTTGAATTAGTCACCTCTCTGAGCCTCAGTTTCCTCACTGGTAAAAGAGGTCAATAAAACCTTTCTTTCTGTAGGGTATTAGAAGTGTAATACTGCCACTTAACCATCTAAGCATCCTCCAGTGAATTACTTAGTGCCTTAGTCTTCTAATCTGAAAACAAGAGATAACATTATATACCTACCTCATTGAGTTGTGAGGATTTAATGAGCCAAGATATGTAAGTACTTAGAATAATGTCTGACACAAGCTAAATAATATAGAAGTATTTATTATTATTATTGCAGCATCATATAAGGATTAGAAATTATCTTTATAAAATTTACAGGATAGATTATACTATAGTGGCCAAGGAACTAGAATCTGGAGTCCAAAAACTGTGGCTGTCACTAATAAACTTCATGTATCACTTTTAAGCTCTGCCTTAGGAGAGTTATTTAACCTTGTAAAGCTCAACTTTTTTTTTTTTTTAACATCTTTACTGGAGTATAATTGCTTTACAATGTTGTGTTAGTTTCCACTGTATAACAAAGTGAATCAGCTATACATATACATCTATCCCCGTATCCCCTCTCTCTCTCATCTCCCTCCCACCTTCCCTATCCCACCCCTCTACGTGGTCACAAAGCACTGAGCTGGTCTCCCTGTGCTATGCAGCTGCTTCCCACTATCTATCTATTTTACATTTGGTAGTGTACATATGTCCATGCTACTCTCTCACTTCGTCCCAGCTTACCATTCCCCTCTCCCTGTCCACAAGTCCATTCTCTACGTCTGCATCGGTATTGCTGTCCTGCCCCTAGGTTCATCAGAACCGTTTTTTTTTTTAGATTCCATATATATGTGTTAGCATACAGTATTTATTTGTCTCTTTTTGCCTTACTTCACTCTGTATGACAGACTCTAGGTCCATCCACCTCACTACAAATAACAATTTCATTTCTTTTTATGGCTGAGTAATATTCCATTGTATATATGTGCCACATCTTCTTTATCCATTCACCTGTTGATGGACACTTAGGTTGCTCTCATGCCCTGGCTATTGTAAATAGAGCTACAATGAACATTGTGGTACATGACTCTTTTTGAATTATGGTTTTCTCAGGGTATATGCCCAGTAGTGCGATTTCTGGGTCGTATGGTAGTTCTATTTTTAGTTTTTTAAGGACGCTCCATACTGTTCTCCATAGTGGCTGTATCAATTTACATTCCCGCCAACAGTGCAAGAGGGGTCCCTTTTCGCCACACCCTCTCCAGCATTTATTGTTTGTGGATTTTTTGATGATGGCCATTCTGACTGGTGTGAGGTGATACCTCATTGTGGTTTTGATTTTCATTTCTCTAATGATTAGTGATGTTGAGCATCCTTTCATGTATTTGTTGGCAATCTGTATATCTTCTTTGGAGAAATATCTATTTAGGTCTTCCACCCATTTTTGGATTGGGTTGTTTATTTTTTTTTGATATTGACCTGCATGAACTGCTTATGTATTTTGGAGAGTAATCCTTTGTCTATTGCTTCATTTGCAAATATTTTCTCCCATCCTGAGGGTTGTCTTTTTGTCTTGTTTATGGTTTCCTTTGCTGTACAAAAGCTTCTAAGTTTCATTAGGTCCCATTTGTTTATTTGTTTTTATTTCCATTTCTCTAGGAGGTGGGTCAAAAAGGATCTTGCTGTGATTTATGTCATAGAGTGTTCTGCTTGTGTTTTCCTCTAAGAGCTTTATAGTGTCTGGCCTTCCATTTAGATCTTTAATCCATTTTGAGTTAATTTTGTGGATGGTGTTGGGAAGTGTTCTAATTTCATTCTTTTACATGTAGCTGTCCAGTTTTCCCAGCACTATGTTAAAAGAATCATACACCATGATAGAGTGGGGTTTATCCCAGGAATGCAAGGATTCTTCAATATACACAAATCGATCAATGTGATACACCATATTAACAAATTGAAGGAGAAAAACCGTATGATAATGTCAATAGATGCAGAAAAAGCTTTTGACAAAATTCAACACCCATGTATGATAAAAGCTCTCCAGAAAGTGGGCATAGAGGGAACCTACCTCAACTTAATAAAGGCCATGTATGACAAACCCACAGCCAACATCGTTTTCAACGGTGAAAAACTGAAACCATTTCCTCTAAGATCAGGAACAAGACAAGGTTGCCCACTCTCACCACCGTTATCCAACATAGTTTTGGAATTTTTAGCCACAGCAATCAGAGAAGAAAAAGAAATAAAAGGAATTCAAATCAGAAAAGAAGAAGTAAAACTGTCAGTGTTTGCAGATGACATGATACTATACAGAGAGAATCCTAAAGATGCTACCAGAAAACTGCTAGAGCTAATCAGTGAATTTGGTAAAGTAGCAGGATACCAAGTTAATGCACAGAAATCTCTTGCATTTTCCTGTACACTAATGACAAAAATTCTGAACGAGAAATTAAGGAAACACTCCCATTTACCACTGCAATAAAAAATAAAATACCTAGGAATAAACCTACCTATGCAGTTTTCCTGTATGCAGAAAACTATAAGACACTGATGAAAGAAAATAAAGATGATACAAACAGATGGAGAGATATACCCTGTTCTTGGATTGGAAGAATCAACATTGTGAAAATGACTATACTACCCAAAGCAATCTACAGATTCAGTGCAATTCCTATCAAACCACCAATGGCAGTTTTCACGAACTAGAACAAAAAATTTCACAATCTGTATGGAAACCCCAAAGACTCCAAATAGCCAAAGCAATCTTGAGAAAGAAAAACCGAGCTGGAGGAATCAGGATCCCTGACTTCAGACTATACTACAAAGCTACAGTAATCACGACACTATGGTACTGGCACAAAAACAGAAATATAGATCAATGGAACAGGATAGAAAGCCCAGAGATAAACCCATGCACATATGGTCACCTTATCTTTGATAAAGGAGGCGCGAATATGCAATGGAGTAAGGCTCAACTTTTATCACCTGCAAAATGGTGATAACAATTATAGCTAGTACCTATCATATGCTTATTCAGAATTTCTGGAAGTTAATATCATTATCTCATTTAGTTTTCCCTACAATTGATTAAGCTAAGTATTATTAATCTATTTTACAGTGAGAAGACTGAGGTATAAAATAGTTAAATAGCTACCTACAGTAGATTAGGCTACTAAGTGATAATGATGGGATTTTAATCCAGGTACTTGAAACTCTGGAGCCCTTGACCCATGGTGTTGATCACCATGTCATTATACTGCCACCAAAGATGATAATACTCTAGTACCCACCTCATAGTATTATTGTGAGAACTACATAAACAAATCCATGTAAAGGGTTCAGTCCAAAGCCTGACACATGAAAAATGCTCAATAAATGTTAATTCTTATTAATGAATATGATTATTATTATGTGCTTTGAAAATCTTAAGGCTGTACTACATGGAAGGCAATGTTGGTCAGTAGTTAGAAGCATAGATGTGCTAACAGAGTTGAGTCAATCTCCTCTTCTTGCTAACTGTAACCTTGGTCAAATTACTTAGTTTTTTTGCTTATCCCTCTATAAAACAGGGAAAATGATAACACCTACAAATGCCAATTATTCACCTATTGACTCTCATCTCCAAACTCCCCCCTCTCCTTTTTTATTTTACCATTCTGTGATGCTGAAGATGGAACTCAGTGGACCACATTTCTCAAGCTCACTTATTAGCTTGCTTCCAGTCAGGTTCTAACAATGGGAGATACTGGTGGGAACCCAAAAGATGGGAGGTGGGAAGAAAAGACCACCTTCCTGATTTCAGATCCTATTAGCATCTTTTCCACAGCATAAGAGAGGGAAGGCTCCAGATTTCAATTTCTGTTCTTACTTCTAGTAGCAGTCATGTCCCTTCAGCCTTCTGTGCACCACTGTGTGGGGCCTCTTCCTCTGAGTCTGTAAGTTCTGTTAACCCCACATCTTCTCTTTTTTTCCAGCCCGAGGATTTTTAGCTACTTCTTGCAGTTACTGATACCCAGTTTACCTCCACTTCATTACTTCTCTTTCAATACCTGTGTAACAAATTCCCTGTAAGGAAATCCCCTTGGTTTGGCTTATCTAGCCTAGTCTTGTTCAGGACCCTGAACAAAATACCCACTCCTAGGGTTCCTGTGAGCACCAAGTAGGATAATGTTAGGAAAAGCACTTACTCCAGTGCCTGGCATAAAGCAGGCTTTCAAGAAATGATCGTCGGGGCTTCCCTGGTGGCGCAGTGGTTGAGAGTCCGCCTGCCGATGCAGGGGACACGAGTCCGTGCCCCGGTCCGGGAGGATCCCACATGCCACGGAGCAGCTTGGCCCGTGGGCCATGGCCGCTGGGCCTGCGCGTCTGGAGCCTGTGCTCCACAACGGGAGAGGCCACAGCAGGGAGAGGCCTGCATACCGCAAAAAAAAAAAAAAAAGTCAAGAAGTGATCGTCTCTGGCATTATCTGGAGACAAATTTGTGGAACTTTTCTATTTCTAGATTGGTTCAGGCCCTGTAAGCAGTGTGAGCCATACTCTTCCATACTTTAATGATGAGGAGCCAGTCACTGAGTAACCAGAATGAGCATAGAGGTTGTGGAAGGGAGACCTGAGGGTTGGATGTACTGCTGTTGGCCAGCTGGTGTTGCAAAGGTTTGCCCTGGGTGACTGGTGATATGTTGACATAATGGGTTAGCCAAAACCTTCCTTCGGGTTTTTCCATAACATCTTGCGGAAAAACCCGAATGAACTTTTTGGCCAACCCAATGACAAGCCTGTCCTTTTCAGCAGAAACCAAGTGCTGTGTATGGAGAAGTATACACTGCATAAATGTACCTGACACATAGTGAGGACCTATTCACTCACAGAGAACAAGATTTGGGGCAAATTAAATCATCAGCCTAGGGTCCCATCAATTCTTCCCCATCAGTTTCTATAGCTATGGGTAGTGAATGCAGAAATAACTGATATTCATAAATATGGCTCTGAGTCATAGGCTAAAGTAATGGTTCTCAATCTGGTTTTACATTATTATCATCTGAGGCATTTAAAAAGGAAAGCCTGATGTTCTTGGCCTAACCTTCAGGGATTCTAATTTAATTCATGAGGGGTGGGGCCTAGAAAATAGATATTTTTTAAAGTTCTCCAGTTGATTCTAAGGTACAACCAAATCTGTGATTTAAAGATGAATTATATATTTTGCATCCCATCATTAAGGTGGCAGAAGACCATATAGTATGTATTTTAAAATATTTCCATTGTAAAATGTCTTTATTTGAGGAATTGGGGGCTTTCTCTTAGCTTTCTGGGAAACTGGGTAATGTTCACTGCCTTAGAGTCACCTCCATAACTGTTTCCTCTGTGTACATTTGGTCTGCGGTGGCTCTTCTTATAGCATAGAGATATCTAAAGTATTTCATAGAACTAGTTCTAGTGTTGTAACTCAATAATTCTTTAAAAATGTTTTTAAATTGAGGTATAGCTGACTTACAGCATTATATTAGTTTCAGGTATACAACATAGTGATTCGAAGTTTCTATAGGCTGTACTCCATTTAAAGTTATTATAAAATATTGGTTATATTCCCTTTCCATATGTTCTTGTAGCTTATTTTATACATAGCAGTTTGTACCTCTTACTCCCCTACCCCTATTGTGCCCCTCCCCACTTCCCACTTCCCACTCCCCACTGGTAACCACTAGTTTGTTCTCTGTACTTTTGAGTCTGTTTCTGTTTTGTTATATTTACTAGTTTATTTTATTTCTGAGATTCCACATATAAGTGATAACATACAGTATTTGTCTTTCTCAATCTGACTTATTTCACTAGGCATAATACCCTCCAGGTCCATCCACATTGTTGCAAATGTCAAAATTTCCTTATTTTTTATGGCTGAGTAGTATTCCATTGTATATCCATATACCACCTCTCCTTTACCCATTCTTCTGTTGATGGACATTTAGGTTCTATATCTGCGATATTGTAAATAATGCTGCTATGAACATTGGTGTGCATATATCTTTTCAAATTATCATTTTCATTCTCCTAGGATATATATATACCCAGGAGTGGAATTGTGGTTCATAGGGTAGTTCTATTTTTAGTTTTTTGAGGAAACTCCATACTGTTTTCCACAGTGGCTGGACCAATTTACATTCCCACCAATGATGTACAAGGATTCCCTTTCTCCACATCCTTGCCAACATTTGTTATTTGTAGTCTTTTTGATAACAGCCACTCTGACAGATGTGAGGTGATATCTCATTGTGGTTTTGGTTTGCATTTCTCTGGTAATTAGCGATATTGAGCATCTTTTCATATTCCTGTTGGCCATCTGTATGTCTTCTTTGGGAAAATGTCTATTCAGGTGTTCTGCCCATTTTCTAATTGGGTTGTTTGGCTTTTTTGATATTGAGTTGTATGAGATATTTATATATTTTGGAGATTAACCCCTAATCAGTCATATCATTTGTAAATATTTTTCTCCCATTCAGCAAGTTGTCTTTTCATTTTGCCAGTGGTTTCCTTTGCTGCAACTCGGTAATTCTGAATTCAATTGAAATTCTTTACTACAGAAAAAACTTCTATATGGGAATGAACAGGGCAATGTGTGTGTAGCTACAAATACTCTAGCTTTGCCTGCTAAAATGGCATGTGTTCACTTCACAAGTTATCTATTCTAAAGTATCATCAGATGCCTGGAAAGAGAGCTTTTTTTCTTAAGGGGGATTTTTGTAAAATGCTCTTGAAATGGGCAGTTGCAATTTATACAGTCTTATAACAGAGAAATACAATTGGAATTGTATTTGCAGAAAGAAGTAATCAGAGGGCCCATTGGAACAAAGAAACATGGTAGCATTCACTCTCACTTCCCAAATCCTAATCTTTATTAACCTGCATCTTCCTTGCATGCTTAATCAAGTGTGTTTTGTTTGTTTGTTTTTTATTTTTGGCTGCGTTGGGTTTTCGTTGCTGCGTGCGGGTTTTCTCTAGTTGCAGTGAGCGGGGGCTACTCTTCGTTGCGGTGCGCAGGCTTCTCATTGCGGTGGCTTCTTTTGTTGCGGAGCACAGGCTCTAGGTGCGCGGCTTCAGTAGTTGTGGCTCACGGGCTCTAGAGCACAGGCTCAGTAATTGTGGCGCATGGGCTTAGTTGCTCTGCGGCATGTGGGATCTTCCCGGACCAGGGCTCAAACCCGTGTCCCCTGCACTGGCAGGTGGATTCTTAACCACTGCGCCAGCAGGGAAGCCCGTCGAGTGGGGTTTTGCAGTTTATCTTTTACTGTCGTCTTTTGGCTGATTTTTCTTGTCACATCTACTCTCTCCTACTTGTTTTTCCTGTCCTTGAGGACAAGGAAGCTCCTTTTTTTGTTTCTAGGGGCCCTGCTTATCCACAGGAGATCACTGTAATTGAATATCTACCTGTGGAATTGATATGAAGAGTAAATATTTATAAAGTGAAAAGTGTATAAAAGGTAACTGGCTTCCATTACTTCTGCTTTTCTTTTGACAGGACTTTCTTTTTCCAAGGCCCACTCTCACTTTGCTGAGTAAGTGCACAGGCTTTGGCAGCAGAAGACATAGGTTTGAGTCCTGGCTCTGTCATTTTCTAGTTAAGCAACCTTGGGTAAATAGCCTGAATTTGCTGTGCTTTATTTTAAATGCAGATAAAACAGTATCTGGTATGGGCTTCCCTGGTGGCGCAGTGGTTGAGAGTCCGCCTGCCGATGCAGGGGACACGGGTTTGTGCCCCGGTCCGGGAAGATCCCACATGCCGCGGAGCGGCTAGGCTTGTGAGCCATGGCCGCTGAGCCTGCGCGTCCGGAGCCTGTGCTCTGCAATGGGAGAGGCCACAGCAGTGAGAGGCCCGCGTACCGCAAAAAAACCCAGTATCTGGTCTATAGGAATTTTGTTAGGATTGAAATAAGATATTTAATGTAAATGAAGTCTTACAAAATGCTCAATAGAAAGTGCTCAATACATGTTCACTATTTTTGTTTGTGGTAGTCATTAATGTTATTTATTTTTTCATTCAGTTTATTTTCCATGAATAAAATTAGTTCATGAATTCATTATTCATTAATGAAATGCATTTTAAAGTATCATGATTGTCATCTATGCTTGAAATACCATGCTAGGCACTGGTGAGCCAGGTAGAAACGTTGTTTTCCCTTACAGAATTCAGAATCTAGTGGGAGATAAAGACAAACAACTGGCAATTTGTAGGACAATTACTATGATAAGACTTGACCCTGTGACTCATTCATCTCCCCTGTATAGTCAGTCACAAAATCCTTTCTAAAGAAAGTAAAGAAATATTTTCTTTAAAGTGTTTCCAAGCCTCGGCTTTGCAGTCCCCTGCCACCTCCCTCATCCTGTACTTTGTCACTTTATGCCTATCACCACAACAGCCTTTGAGTTAGTGCCCATGCCTATAGTATTGTCTCCTTCATTTTCTTCCTCCATGACCATGTTAATCTTCTTTAAACAGTGCTTTCATCGTGTCGCTACCCTGCTTAGTAACTCTAAATAGCTCATTTGTTCCTCCTCTCTCAAGTCCAGAGTTACCTGCTAACTTACCAGACCACCCACTATGTGTCCCCAGCTCTATGTAATTATGTTTTCCACCTCTCAGGGTATAGCAGCTGCTGTAAAAGGAAGGAATCTGCAGGCCAGAGGCACTAAGTCTCACCTCCAGACTTCTCACCGTTGTCATAGAGTTGGCTCATTTTGAGTGCTTAACCTGTGCTAGGTATTGTATAGCTGTTTTACAATTTATCTGTAATTCTTATCAAAGTGAGACTCGTAGTAGACATCCTTATCCTGATTTACAAATTAGGAGAAGGATGCTGAGAGGTTAAGGAATGTACCTATGTCAAGCCAGGATCCAAACTCATGTCTCTTTACCTCAACTTTCTTTTCTGTTCATTGTGCCTCTATTCCATGCTGTACTCTATATTATACTCCATACTTCATTTGGTCCAGAATGTCCTTCTTCCCATTCTATTCATCTAAAACCTTAAATTCTCTCCATGACCTAAGTGCAAGTTCAAGTCCTATCTCTTTCGGAAAAGGTCTAATTCTACCTGCCTTCAGTGATTTCCTTCGTCTTTGAACTCCGGCATATTAAACGTCAATACCACCTTGTCCCTAGCATTTCCCCTTGCACTGCGTTCTCCTGTGCCAGTCTATATGTGCCAGTCTTCTTTCCCCAGCTGCATTGTAGGTACCTTAAGGGCAAGCACTTTGTCTTACTTCAAAATCCCTCAGATGAGTTGCAGTTTTTCTGAGCATCAGGTCGGTACGTAATAGATGCTTGTTGATAGGACCACTGGTCATCCTTAACCTTTGAGTTATCTTGTTATCTTAGACCCAGATGGGCAGGACAGAAAGGAGTCAAGAGTAAACCTTCATTCAGTTCAAAAAAATTAAGACACCCCATAAGAGATATGAGAAATACAATAAGAGAGTATTGGGATGAAAGAAAATAGAAAAATAAAACTGGGGACAGTGTTGCTGGGAATGTGACTTAAAACATGCAACATAACAGTAGAGGTAGACTCTGCTTTCTAGCAGTCAAAGTCAAAAACAGGAGCCTTCTCTCTTACAAAATTCAGTATCCATGAGATAAAAAACAAATCAATTGTTCATGGGCAGTAAATCTATTTTTGGTATCAAGACCAGACAGGAATTTCTCCTTAAGGAGAAATTAAGAGGAAATTGAGTAAATTAGTGAACAACATCCCTGCCAACATCATTACAGTAGTTACAATAAAGGGTTTCGTAGGAGTCTTTCTTATAATGACCCTGAGTGTAGCCAATGACATCATAGCAACAAAGTAAAATACAGTTAAGAAAAATTTCTCACGTGGCGAGCAGGGCAAACACTGTGGTCTTACCCCCAAAACTCTCATCCAGTAAAAGCATTAAGGATCTAACTGTTAGGGAATGTGCTGGTCCTGATAAATACTCTAGACATCTGGAGGCTCAGATGTAGAAGTTGGGGGATGGCATGCGTCCAGTGGGATCAGATATGGTAGATCTCACCTATAATTCCAGCCTTTTTTCGGATATGTGGTGGTCCCTTCATTCTCCTGGCGACTCTTTCTGGTTTTTGGTAGAAATTCAGACTGTCATTGGGACAGGGCTCTCCCTAATGGAAACTAGGTGGGGTGTTAGTGCCCCAGCAAATTGGGCTGAGATTCTAGGCACAGTTCTTATTCTGGCTGGAAACAAAGTACTAATCAAGAATTGTAGCCTAGCACTGCCATGCACACTAAGTTAGGGCAGAAATGTTGGAGGATGTGGTTTAGCCTGATGGCTTTCAAATCAAGATACACCAAATGTTAGGATTAGTGAGGATGGGGCTGAAAACATATCTATGCTGGGGCTTAGTTCTCATTGGCTTATGGGTGGGTCTCAGTGTATGGAATAGAATCACCTAGAGGTGCTTATCAGCATTCATGCTCCTGTGCCCCATCCAGGTCCACCCAGGACCTAGTGAGTCAGTAGTTTTGGCATAGGTCTCAGGGAGCTGCATGTTTTACAAACTCCCAAGTGATTGTCATGTAGACTAAAATTTGAGAACCAGTGGTTTAGGGACCAAGTGGGGCAGAACCTACAGGCTTTAGGTATAAGTATCTACTCTTAGACTGGCTTGGAGCTGACATTAGATACAAAGTAATTTTAGTGGGACTTAGAGGATTAGATGCCATTAAATTTTTTATGAAACATAGAATGATGAAGTGGTTTGGAGCAAGTCATTGAATTTAAAAAAAGGATTTTTTATGAGGAAAGTACAGACAGGGAAATTTAGAAGTTCTCTTAATAATGGGAGAAGGTACAAATTTAATGAATGGGGAAGTTTTAATATGAGCTAGCAGCATTTCCTGCCATTTACCTTCCTATGAAGCAGCTCTAAGAGCATCTGAGTTTTATTTTGGGAGAAGGGAAATCTAGAGTGGTTCTACATGCAGCTAGGGAAATAATAACTTGGCAGCTGATGAAAACAGAACCATAGGTTGCCATAATAAGCAGAATGGCTGGGCACTCTGATTCCAGAAACTTCTCCTGGATTCTGGATACATTTGACCAGCATGAGCACAAAGATCTGGGACATGCAGTGCACATTGCCCTTGATCTTGACAGGTTAGGGGGAATCGTGACAGGCTTTGTTGGCATTAGCCTCAAAAATAGGTGTTTTGACTGCAAGTTTGTGCAGCTGTCATTCGTGATGAGGGGCTCAGCCCACGCTGCTGCTTGTGGTGTTATTGTTTCATTTGTTTGTTGTAGTGATTTTCAATAGAGAAAGAAAGGAATTGGGGAGAAGATTAGAACCAAAGCAATCAGGCAACTTCAATAATGAAATGCTACCCAGGCTTTTGCAATCTGAAATCTATGCAATCCCACTGCTAATGCTACTCTTGCTATAGGGATTCATCGAGCCTATTTTGTCAGCTCAACGGGGTTCAGAGCCTCTCTTCTCTGAAGGGAAAAAAGCCGAATTATCACCAGGGTAATGAAACACACCCCTCCCACATTTATGGAGTGTTTTATTAAAAGCATGTTGCTTTGGTCTCACATACCAGTTGCAATAAGTGAGTATAAAATGCCAGAATAGCTCTCAAGGGAAACACTTTCCTTTGTGCTAATTTAAAATTCCTCAAAGAGCATGCAGTCAGGTGTGTTGTTAATATTTGGGCTCTTTGCTACCTGAGATTTTTTATAAAGGGGTTGGTCGGTACAGTATCATAAAGGATCAGCAGAGTTTGGGAGCTACGTGACTGGGGCCAGCAGTTCACTATGACCTTCTTTCAAGACCATTCTGCACCTCCTGATATCCCAGACCCTCAAGTTTATTTTCTTATGTCATTAATCATTAGAGAATTCTAATTAGTGAATAGGCCAATAACATTTTACTTATTAATACTGATAATAATCACCTTTTATTTTTTCTATCTTGATATTTTATTTTGCCAGTGATATGTTCACAATTTACTTAGTTCCTAAAAATTTTAACCCAACAGTACTGTTCGCAAACCGCACCATTAGTTCCATCCAATTAGCATTTTATTCTCCAGCTCATCTCCATCCTAATTCTTCCAAAACTTTAGGGGCCATGTTAAGTTCTAGGACAATTAATTCCTACCACAGCATGTAGTCTAGCAGAGGAGATAGACTTGTAAAGAAATAATTCCAATACAGTGTGATAAGGATGATAATAGAGGTGTTTGAAGAGAGAAGTGTAATCGAGAAAAGTGATATTTGAGTGGATCTTTACAAATTGAATGGAAATTCACCAGACTGTGAAGAGACAGGTACTCATGCCAGGGAGAGACCTGCACGTACAAGGGCACAGAGTCATAACAAAAGAGTGTTCAGGATGTTCAGAGAATGGCTGGTAGCCTCACGCCAGTGAAATATGGGTTGAAAGGCAAAAGATTAAACCAGAAATACAGGATCCAAATTGTGAAGGGCCTATGTTTCACACAGTTGGGCTTGAACTTTTTTCTATGGGTATTAGAAGGCCAGTCAATGGCTTTTAAATAGGGAGACCATATTTTAAGAAGTGTCTTAGAAAGATTACTCTGGAAGAAGTATGCAAAATGATTTGGGGTGGACCAAACTGGAGGCATGGAGATCAGTTAAGAGGGTATAGTGATAGTTCTAAAAACAGCTGAGAGGAACTACAATTTAGGCGAAGGAGAGGTGTTGCTGAGCAAAGATCAAATGAACTTCGTGGTCAGCTGTCTGAAGCAGAGAAGAGGAGAGGGAAGAGAAGGAAAGGAGTCTGAGGTTTCTAACTTGGGGCACTGGCTTGGGGCCGTGTCCGTTCAGATAAGGCAAATGCGAGGATGTTCCTGAGTTACATTTTAAGGACAAGAAATTAATTAAGTTCAGTTTTGGAATGATGAGTTCCAAGTACCCTGGATATCCAATTGGAGACGTCTAGAATTTAGTTAGATGAAGAGGCCTGGAGATCATGAAGAAAGTTTTGACAGGAGACCTGGATTGAAAGTGTGGGGATTTTTTATTGGCCTTCCTGAATCTTGACTTTATAATGCTATTAGTAAACCTATACATGATGGTTCACTGCAAGGTTCTACTCTCATAAATCTTAAGTATTTTTATACCTCCTGCTGCTGTGTCAGATCTACTCTAGGCTGTACTTGTATTTCTGTATTTGTTCACCCTAAATGAAATGGAGACCTGTCCATTTGTCTTTGTTTTCAATGTCTTTTTTTTTTCTTTTAATTTTTATTGGAGTATAGTTGATTTACAATGTTGTGTTAGTTTCAGGTATACAGCAAAGTGAATCAGTTATACATATACATATATCCACTCTGTTTTAGATTTTTTTTCCATTACAGAGTATTGAGTAGAGTTGCCTGTGCTATACAGTAGGTCCTTATTAGTTATGACACAGCACTCTTCTTTTTTTTTTTTTAACATCTTCGCTGGAGTACAATTGCTCCACAATGGTGTGCTAGCTTCTGCTTCACAACAAAGCGAACCAGCCATACATATACATATGTTCCCACATCTCCTCCCTCCTGCGTCTCCCTCCCTGCCACCCTCCCCATCCCACCCCTCCAGGTGGTCACAAAGCACCGAGCTGATGTCCCTGCGCCACACGGCTGCCTCCCACCAGCCATCTACTCCACGCTCGGTAGTGTGTACATGTCCATGCCACTCCCCCATTCCGCCACAGCCCTCCCCTCCCCCTCCCCACATCCCCAAGTCCACTCTCCAGTAGGTTTGCGTCCCCATTCCCGTCCTACCCCTAGGTTCTTCATGAGCCACCCCCCTTTTTTCCCCTAGATTCCACACACATGCACTAGCATACGGTACTTGTTTTTCTCTTTCTGACTTAACTTCACTCAATGTCATCCTATTGAATATTCAACAAGGTGAAGTGGAGAGAACTTGAACTTAGGGGCCTGGTAATCACTAGTGCTTTTCACAAATGTTTCAGTTCTTTTCTTACTCCTGGAGCAGCAGGATTACATTCTTCGCCCCCTGTAAGTTAGATTTAGCTCTGTGACCAGCTTTTAGCTCCTGGAATGTGAGTACACGGAGCGTGGCATTTGGCATTTCTAGGCAGAAGCTCTAAGAGTTAGTTTGCGAATCACCACACTCCTTTTTTCTGCCTCTGCAGCCTTAGAGAGAGGAGCCCTCATCCGCCAGGGTTCCTAAGTGACTATAATAAGCAGAGTCCCCCATATGACCCACTTAGACAGGTAGTGTGAGTAATAAAATTTCCTGCATTACGCCACTGAGCTTGTTATTCTCAAAGTATAAACCAACCAGTCAGACTGGTAAAGAGATAACTAGGCATGGGCACAATACCTGGCTCTGTTACTAATTAACTAACTCTTACACAACTTCTCTGAGCAGCAATTTCTTCATTTTTTGAATAAGAATAATGATACTGAGGTTGCCAGAGCTCAGCAAGGACTAGAGACAAGGTATATAAAGTACCCTATAAATAGAAGCTATTCATTACACTGCAGCTATTATTATCTTTATAGATAGTGGCTCATTTTTAGCATACTGATTTTGTAATACCTTATGGTCATTTCCCTCTGAGATTTGTATTGTACTCAGGTTCCTTGAACATGTTAGCTATATGTTGATCTGAGTTGTTGCTACAAAAGAGGAGCAAGATAGAGCCAAGGACAGGACCAGATTGGCTATGCCAACGTAGATCTTCTTACAAATATGCCATTTATTAATGGACTATCTTTAGACTGCATTGTACTAACAATGCACTTGCAAAAAATTAAGTTTTGCATCTTGTCCATGAAGATATAGAGATTTTTTCCCCCTTGTACTGTATAAAAGGCATTGCACTAAGCCAGTCATTTTCCTGAGATTGCATATGAGATAATGCCATAGGCTTCTTGAATATTTGTAAACTATTTGTTTAGTGATATTCCAGCTTTTTTCCCTCCCAAAGACAAGCTTGTTGTTGTGAGTGTTCTGAAATACACAGATAGTTTCTTAATGATTCTGTTTACTTCCAGTATAGTCTTACACCAAAACTTGTCATTCGGCCATCAAAGTTATCTATCATGATCTGATTATTTGCTTATATCATCCCCCTTATTTAAAACTCTCCAGTGGTCCCACAGGATCACTGCCCACAGGATAAAGTTTATGGAAGATTTTTATCCATTTGACTACCAACTGAAAATCTAAATTTACATTTAGAGAGGCATACAATAGACCCTTGAATTACGTGGCTGACAAGTTAACTCTTAAAAAACAGAAGAAAGGATGATCAGAATTGCATCCCATAACTTCATTTTGAAAAACATAAATTGGTAATATGGAGGAGGTGGCAACTTTGGGACAAAGTGACCTTGGAAAACACAGAGGTAGAAGAACCGGAGAAAGAAAAGAGTGTGAATAAGGTAAATGTAGTTCTAGAATAGTAGAAAGAAGAATTACCTTGAAAGTTAGGTTTGAGGCATGTAAAAGGAAGCATCACTTCCTGTCATGGTGTGGACAGGCTATAAAGCCTAATTTTTCCAGGTATGGTATGAGCTGGAAATATATTTGGAGTCTAACCAAATTTAGGTAGATTTATAAATACATCACTAATAATTCCATGGAGGGAAGGACAGGTGACAGGACAATATGTATGATATTTGAAGAAAACTTTTGGATCACCCTGTTTTCTAAAAGGGAACTTATATTGGACCATTCAGAAGCTTGGCCAAGGTTAGCCATTGCTTTGTTCTTATATTGTGCCATCACAGTTCAATTTAAATTTTTAAGAAGGAGGCGTGGAATTCTATTCTGCATAAAGCATACTAGAGAATGTTGGAAGCCATAGGTCTCTGAAAATATTCGATTACAAGTGTGCTTGATTTTTTAAAATAATCTATCCCTCAGTGGGGGTGACAGTAGCTGTCACTACATCCCTTCCCTAGGTAGTTGAATTAATTGGGAAAAGGAAGAATGTGTGCATTGGAGCCTAGGCTCACACACTGTACGGTGCCCGTTTCCTGCAGCCCCGGCAGCACCCTGTCGTGGCTCCCCGTTCTACCTGTGTGATGGCCTTTCAGAAGTGACAAGCAGTTCCTCTTAGGTGAAAAGATTTAACTGGCAATTAAAGAGGCATCCTAGGTTGAAAAAAAAAGTAACTGTAACTTCATAATTTTATTTTCCTAGCATCTGTTCTATTCAAACCAAGACTACTGTGGTGATCTTCATGGAGATAATTCAGTGGTTTCCTAGCAACCAAGTTTCCTGTGGTTTCCTTGGTTATAAGCAATGACATAACTCTTGTGGGCAACTTCAAAAGCTCAGAAGAAAACCGTCCTTCTAAAGAATGAGGTTCCATAAAATTCAGGTTACTGCTCTCTGATTGTCTCTGTTTATAAGAAGAACTCTTCCCCCATGGGTATTAGTAGCTCTAATAAATGATTATGTGGAGATTGCAGAGTAAAATTACATGCTAGATTATGCATGCAAAAGATTTTCATTGTTTTTGTAATATGCCGATCCTATTTTTTTTCTAAATTAACATACTTTTCCTATCTCTTCTAATTGATTACTATCCATAGACATACCCAGCAGATGAAATTTAGACACTTTTTAATAATTACATGAGGGGCCATTTATAAAGAGAGCAGAGTTGAAGTTGCTTAAGAGTGGGACCCAGTAACACTGCCTTGTTTTCACTGATGAAGTGTATTTTAGAGGCTTAGATGGATGGCAATGTGAAGGATTGCTGGTGGAGTTCATTAAATAACTGTTAACTTATACTGACCAGTAAATTTCCAGTGCCAGCATGATCAGCATTAACCACTTTTATGTATTTTTTCCTTCGATATTCACTTCTAAAGAAGAACTATATTGGGTAGCTGTATTCACTGGTGATGTATCTAAAATCCATAATACAGCAACAGAAGAAGGAAATGGAAGCTTACACAATTAGAAGTAGAATTTGTGCTGCATACACTATTCATCTTTGCATCTTCAGTGCCTGTCATAGAACATGAGTTGTGATAAACATGAAAGACTGAATTAATGAATGACCAAGGGTCAACAGCTCTTTTACTTTTTCCGGTGGAAATTAAGATTTTTAGATGAAGATTGCCATGCTAAAGTAATGAACATTTGGAAAAAGAGAACACTATGATGAATTCTGTACATAAGAATTTTTAATCTTGAGTCAGTCTTTTTCTTTGCATATTATCCATTTATTCATTCATATATTTATCATGGACCTACCATGTGCCAGGCTGTGTCCTAAGTTCTCAGAGTACAATGATACATAAAATTAAACATAATTCCTGCCTCAAGGAACTTGAAAAATGAAGTTATTGGGAATTATAAATTAATTAAATGGTAGTACAAACAAAAGTAAAAACACAACTTTGATCAGTACTGTAAAGAGAAGCTACATGATGGCATGAGTTTAGCAAGGAAGCCCATTCGGATTTGGGGCTGGGGTGGTCAGGGGAAATCTCTCAGAAGAAGTAACATTTAAGCTGAGAGATGAAGGTTTGAGTAGGCATAGCAAAAGAAAAGATGGTGGAAAATATTAGAGACAGAGAGGAGGGCATGTGCAAAGGACCTGTGAGAACTGAGAGGAACCCAAAAAAGTCCAGTGAGACTGGAGTTCAGAAAGCAGAAGTGAGCACAGAACAGGATGAGAATTCAGTCAAGAAAGATCCCTGAACTAGCCTTCTCTGCCACATTCAGCACTTAGGAGAAACAATCCAGAAAAAGTTTGGAAACATTGCCCATAGTCGTGCTTTAATATTTAGAGTAGTAAGTGTGTTTTAGAAATCACTTAAGACCTTGATCTGAAGGTGAAAATGTAATTCTGAGGTTATGGAGATAGTTGAGTTGCTGTAGGATAGGGCTGGTAGTGCGACTGTGGCATTTGGATAGACTGTGTTAGTGGACTACGAGTCCAATTTAGGGAAGACTGAAGGCCAGTCATTGCTTCAGTAATCCAAGCAGGAGGCTAGAGGCCACTCAGAGCCAGGCAAAGAGCGTAGCAATAGAGAGGGGGTAGAAAACAGCATTTATTAAAGATGATTTTAGAGTACATGCTCTAGATACATAACTTAATTCTAACAACTGCAAAGCAAGGTGGGTATTGTTTTACCTCTTTTTTTCATAATATTAAGAGATTGAGGAGTAGGGACAGTAAATAATATACCCTGGATGATGTAATAGCAGTGAGGCTGAGGTTAGGATCTAGGACACTCTTAGGTTCTAAAAGCTGTGCTCTTTTTCAGTATGATACATCATATTTCCACTCTTCTAGGCTGTAGTTTGGGTCAAAGTGTCTTGTTATCAAGATGCCCTTTCTATAATGGCTGACAGCTGCGAGGGAGGCAAAGACTTACCCCAGTCTTGCTTAACTGAGGCTTCCAGGAAACGGGCAACACTAAATCGAATTTAGCTGAAGTCAATTTCTTCTTTAACTTTTTTCATACAAGCATTTATTTACGTACTTATTTTTCAAGCAACTTTACTGAATTATCCTTAAAATTGCTTGTTTAGCAGTCATTTTCAAATGGACATATTTGTAATTTGACGTTTTAGTTCTGTACCAAGAGGAAGAATATGCCCCTTAAATTTTATGCCCCTTAAATTTTAGAGTCAAACATTTAGAACCAGCACAGACCAAGAGGTCATTTGGACCTCTGAGGCTCATTCATACATTCAATTATTTTTTAAATTGAACTTATACTCTGTGCTAGGTACAGTTCTAGGTACTGTGGACACTCCATCAAAGTCTTTGAAATCAGAGGAAACACACATACACACACACACACACAAAACACAACGCAATTCATTGTAATTCATAGTTAGGGGGTGAGAAATGATATGAAGTAAAACAAATGGATGAGAGCAGTGAAAGGTGGTTAGGGAAGGACTTTCTGAGGAAGTGATAGCTGATCAGAGACCTGAGGGAAGCTAAGAAATGCTATATGGGGCAAGAGAATTCAAGACAGAGGGAATAGAAAACACAGACTCTGAAAGAGGTAGTAGCTTGATAGGTTAGAAGAAGGGCTGCACTTTAGATTTTATGAAAATTTAATGATTAACAACTTTTCAAACTAATAAACGGAGTTTATAGTCCTTGTGTAACAGAACACCCGTTCAAAGATCTCTCACTTACCTAGTTACCTAATGAGTCCCTGCAGCAGAAGACATATACATCCAAATCTAGCTTCTTTTACTTTGGACAGTTGTATTAAAAGCAGTTTCCTTTTAGCATTAGGGTTTAATCGGCTAAAAACTAAAAATCACTGTTAGCTTATAAACGTTGAAAATCACTTTAGAATTATTTAAGGCAAAGACACAAACAAATTCAGAGGGAAAATTGTTCACTATCCATGCACAATAATTTATAAATTGTAGAATCATAGACTTGTAGAATTTAAAGTGATCGCCAAAGTCATCTAGAAGCACAATGTTAATAGCTAACAACATTTATAGAGCCAACCACAATCCTAAATGCCTAAATTATATTAACTTTTTGTCCTCACCACCTTTGTGGAAGTTATTATCCCCTCTTTTTTAAGATGGGGGCAATTGAGGAGCACACGGGTTAAGTAATTTCCCCAAGTCACAGAACAAATCCTTGGAAAGCAGAGGTAGAATTTTAGCCTTATCCTAATGACCCTAGAATTTGAATTCTTGATCGTTACTTTGTGCTACAGAGTACCATCAATCCCGGGAGAACATCCAGCCTTAACTCCACCTTGGGAGTGAATGCTGGCTAATAGAACGTACATGGACTTTTTGAACTAGAAGAACCTTTATTTAAATCCAATTCTGTACTTACTAGCTTGCAATTTGAGTAAGTTACTTAACTTCTCTAAGTCTTAGTTTGCTTATCTATAAAATTCACATAATTGTACTTGCTAAATTAATGTTGAGGAGAGAAAGGAATGACGTAAAATGCCTGACACAGCACTCAGTATATATGAGGTAATTTAAAAGAGTATATATGAGGCAATTAAAAATGGAGCCATTATTATTATTCAGGAGAGGAAACTAAGGTCAGAGAAATTATATCACATAGCTAGCTAGTAGTGGAATATCCAGGATACAAATCAGGTTTCTTGATTACGGTATTTCTTGCATTGAACTAAAGGACTTAGTAGTGACAAGGTTCATACAAAAATAACCCACCAATTTCTCTATATGTCTCTTGCTATTCCAGTTCAGAATCAGTGATATTACTTCGCAGAACTAATTTACTGAACTTGAAGTTGGAACTAAGCTATTTCTGTATTATGTATGTCATGGATTGCGGTGTAATATAATATGTATTACTTTTGCTTTCCCAATTCAATTATAAAATTCTCACATAGGAATGTTTCTTGTTTGTTTGTTTTTATATTTCTTCTGTGTCCTAGAGCTTTGCCTTCCAGGGTGGGAGGAAAGGTCTTTTATGTGAGCAAACCCACAAATCAACTAC
Organism: Lipotes vexillifer; assembly: GCF_000442215.2. NCBI lineage: Eukaryota > Metazoa > Chordata > Mammalia > Artiodactyla > Lipotidae > Lipotes > Lipotes vexillifer. Next base: position 1,926,735 of record NW_006787464.1, read on the forward strand.
TTTAACTGTTTTTTTTGAAAAAAAATCAGCTTTATATCTTTTACATACGATAAACTATAGTAACTTTGAGTGTATGATTCAATGAGTTTTGACAAAATTATACAGTTGTGTAACCACCACCACAATCATGATATGGAACTACTCTGTCCAAAATGGTAGCCACTAGCCGCTTGTGGTATTGATCACTCAACATGTGGCTAGTCCTAATTAAGTTGTGCTTTAAGTGTGAAATATACACTGGACTTCAAAGGCTTAGTATGAAAAAAATTTAAATATCTCATTACTAATTTATATCAATTATACATTGAAAAATATTTAGATATCTCAAATTAAATAAATCATATTATTAAAATTAATTTAACCTATCTCCTTTTACTTTTTAAATGTGGCTAGTAGAATATTTAAATTACATGTATAGCTGGCACTACCTTTCTATTGGACAATGCTTATATATAACCTTGCCATCACCCCTAAAAACTTCCCTCTTGCCACTTTGCAGTCAATCTCCTTTTCCCCCCTCAGCCTTTGGCAATCATTGAGATTCTTTGTCACTATAGTTTTGCTTTTTCTAGAACATCATATAAATGAAATCATACAGGGTATAGTCTTTTGTATCTGGTTTCCTTCATTTAACATAATGCTTTTTAGATTTATCCGTGTTGTTATGAATCAGAGGTTTGCTCCCTTATTGTTGAGTGGTATTTATGGGGGGAAATTCCACAATTTGTTTATCTACTTAGCTGATGGACATTTGGGTTGTTTCCAGCTTTTGACTACTTTAATAAAGCCACTATGGATATGTGAGTACAAGTCTTTATATGTATACATGTTTTCATGTCTATTGGCTAAATATAGCAGGATGAGATTACTGGATGATGTATAGTAAGTATCAGTATATATGCAATTTTACAAGAAACAGCTAAGCTGTTTTCCAAAGTGATTTTAACACTTTACATTTCCACTAGCAGTGTATGAAAGTTCCAGGGGTCCACATTTTCATCAGCTTGATATTATCACTCTTTAAATTTTAGCCATTCTAGTGAATGTCTATGGCGTCTTGTTGTTGCTTTAATTTATATTTTCCTATGACTAATGATGTTGAGGATATTTCCATGGGCTTATTGATCATTTACATTTCTTCTTTAGTGAAATGTATCATTAAAATATTTTGCCCTTTTTAAAAATGTTATTTGTCTTCTAATTGAGTTGAAAAAGTAAAGTGTTCTTTATATATACTGGATTTGGTAGTTTCAATTTTTATGTTATCAAGTTCAGTTATAATTTTCTTCTGCAGTATTTAATCTGCTGACAATATAATGCATTATAATTGTTTTCATTTCAGATGTTTCAGTTTTCATCTTTAAATTTCCAGTTGGCTCTTTGTTATAGCTTACATTTTTTTTCTTCCTTATATTTATATTTTCGTCTATATCCTGAAACAAATGGAGCATATTTATTGTAGCTTTTTAAAAAGATCTTTCTCTGTACATGTCATTATGTCTGTTATTTCTGGGTCTTTTTACTGACTTTTCCCCTATTTATTGATCTTTTTTCCCCCCTTTTTATTGATGCTGGACATTTTGGGGTTTACATTGTTTGCTGCTGGATTTTGTTGTGTTCATTTAAATAGTGATAGACATTTTTTCTGGCATGGTTAAGCTACTTGGAATCAGTTTGATTCTTTTGAAGCTTGCTTTTAAACTAGTTAAAGCAGGTTCACAGTAGCCTTTAGTCTAAGATTGATTATCCTTCACTATTATGGTGATAACTAAATGATGATTCATATTGATACTCCATGTAATCACACTGGATGGTGGAAACATGAATTGTGATTAGCTCTGCATAAACTCTGATAATTGTTCAGACTGGGATTCATTCTTCAGCCTTGGGTAGTTTCCTCTTACACAATTGCATATCAGTATTCAGCCTGACTCAATGGGCAACCCTCAGCAGATCCCTGGAGTTCTATCTCTGTACAGCTCCGTCATCTCTAGTGTTCTATCGTGCAACCGGTTTCCAACCCCCTTACCCTCCCTAAACTCTGATCTTTTCAACTCAGTGAGAATGCTGGGCTCTGTCTGGGTTCTTCTCCTTGAACTGCAGCCAGGAAGATACCTGTGGGCTGTACCCTGGGCTTTCATTGGACTCACCTGGCTTATTTTCCCTTCTCTAAGGAATCACAGTCCATTATTTTATATATTTTATATTTATTTATAAATAAAATATATTTATATATTTCCTTGTTGTTTGAGGTGGGAGAGTTAATTCCTATTCCATCATGGTCAGAAGCAGAAGTCCAAACACTTTAACTTTGAAATCAGACATCATCTTTTAAACCTATACATATTGCATGCGCACCCTCAGTTTTTCCTTTCCATCACCTGGTGAGTTGAATCGTTGCTCCCTAGGATCCAAGAAAAATGCACTTAAGATTATTAATACATTAACATTCAAGAAAGGTGGTCTAAACCTCTTCAATAAGTGGTGCTGGGAAAACTGGACAGTTACATGTAAAAGAATGAAATTAGAATATTCCCTAACACCATACACAAAAATAAACTCAAAATGGATTAAAGACCTAAATGTAAGGCCAGACACTATCAAACTCTTAGAGGAAAACATAAGCAGAACGCTCTATAACATAAATCACAGCAAGATCCTTTTTGACCCACCTCCTAGAGAAATGGAAATAAAACCAAAAATAAACAAATGGGGCTAATGAAACTTAAAAGCTTTTTCACAGCAAAGGAAACCATAAACAAGATGAAAAGACAATTCTCAGAATGGGAGAAAATATTTGCAAATGAAACAACTGACAAAGGATTAATCTCCAAAATATACAAGCAGCTCATGAAGCTCAATATCAAAAAAACAAACAACCCAATCCAAAAATGGGCAGAAGACCGAAATAGACATTTCTCCAAAGAAGATATACAGATAGCCAACAAACACATGAAAGAATGCTCAACATCATTAATCATTAGAGAAATGCAAATCAAAACTACAATGAGATATCATCTCACACCGGTCAGAATGGCCATCATCAAAAAATCTACAAACAATAAATGCTGGAGAGGGTGTGGAGAAAAGGGAACCCTCTTGCACTGTTGGTGGGAATGTAAATTGATACAGCCACTATGGAGAACAGTATGGAGGTTCCTTAAAAAACTAAAAATAGAACTACCATATGACCCAGCAATCCCACTACTGGGCATATACCCTGAGAAAACCATAATTCAAAGAGAGTCATGTACCAAAATGATCATTGCAGCTCTATTTACAATAGCCAGGAGATGAGCAACCTAAGTGTCCATCAACAGATGAATGGATAAAAAAGATGTGGCACATATATACAATGGAATATTACTCAGCCATAAAAAAAATATTACTCAGCCATTACTCATAAAAAAATGAAACTGAGTTATTTGTAGTGAGGTGGATGGACCTAGAGTCTGTTATACAGAGTGAAGTAAGTCAGAAAGAGAAAAACAAATACCGTATGCTAACACATGTATATGGAATCTGAAAAAAAAAAAGAAAAAGACATGGTCATGAAGGACCTAGGGGCAAGACTGGAATAAAGACACAGACCTACTAGAGAATGGACTTGAGGATATGGGGAGGGGGAAGGGTAAGCTGGGACAAAGTGAGAGAGTGGCATGGACATATATATACTACCAAACGTAAAATAGATAGCTAGTGGGAAGCAGCCGCATAGCACAGGGAGATCAGCTCGGTGCTTTGTGACCACCTAGAGGGGTAGAATAGGGAGGGTGAGAGGGAGGGAGATGCAAGAGGGAGGCGATATGGGAATATATGTATACGTATAGCTGATTCACTTTGTTGTACAGCAGCAACTAGCACAACAATGTAAAGCAATTATACTCCAATAAAGATGTTAAATAAAATAAAATAAAAGAAAGAAAGGTGGTCTACAGATTATAATGAATATGCTTGTTTTTAAATTTTTAGGTTTCATTTCTATATCAAGTTAGAGCACTAAAAAGCATTTTAATTGGAGTACTTTCCTTTAACCCTTCCATAAACGGCTTCACTCAGCTATGTAAACCTTATCGCTTTCATGAAGGCTTTATGAAAACATATTACACCTTCTGTTTAAAAACACACAACATTATAAAGCAATTATACTCCAATAAAAAACACACACACACGCACAATGAAAATTTTATTACCGTAATATACCTCCCATTACTTTTTTGCCCCCTTGGTTGCCAAGAAGCTCTGAACTAAATCTAATTCTTAGACCTTTTGCTTTTGACTTGGTGAAAATCTTGAACAATTTGAAAGAATAAATTAATACATGCTATTTAGCATATTTTTATAGTTTAGACTCATTTCACCTTTGTTTTTAATGCCTTTTTATGTTATGATTTTAATAGCAGAATATTTAAATAATAAAATATTTTTAATAATAAAAGAATAAATTGTTTTTTACAATGCTGAACACATAGCTGGCAATGCTGAACACATAGCTGGCATTCAGTAAACCCTGATGAAATGGAAGTCCATTGCTGATAGAGTAAAGTTAGTGAACATATCCTTTCTTCCTTTCTTGAATCCTTAAGTGAGCAGGCATTGAATTATTTAGTCAGTTTATCTCAGTGCCAAGCACATGTCAGCTCCTACAATGTGCAAAATGCTGTGGTGGGTGCTGGGAAATACATTGAGGGATGTGGTCTCTGTCCTCATGGAATGATTACTCCATAATTTTGTTCTTTATTGATGTTATCAGAACTGGGTGCTTTCTTTGCTTGGAATGTTTCTTTTCCCTATGACACAACTCACCTAGATAATATCCTGTCTTGTTCCTTGCTTCATTTAAATCCATCCTTGCTTAAATGTCACTCTATTGAAGATGTCTTCACTGATTCTTTACTCTGTTCTCTTACTCTGCTTTATGTTTCTTCATAGCTTTTGTCACCACCTGAATATTATGTATGCATATGTTTATTTCCCTCTCCTCTGACTTCAAAGTAAGCTCTGTGAGAGGAGGCACTTTGACTGGTGTCTTTATCATGGTATCAATAGGTCCTAAAATAGTGCCTAGTAAAATAAATGCTTAATAAATATTTGCTTCATCAACCAATGATGAATAAATGAATTCTTTATTCAGATGATTGCAGATATTTTAAGTTTAGCCTAACTATTTGTAGCTTGCTAGAATTTCCCATTGCTGGCCAGCCATACTAGAACTCATCGAGAATACAGTTTCCAAACTCACTGTTGTTTGTATGGAGGGTATTCTAGGTGTAGAGTTTAATTGCACATCCCCAAAAAGCATTACTGCTGAATCAAGATGCCTAAAGCCTTTGCTGTTACCTATCTATGGCTAAACTAAACTCTAAGCTTTTGAGTTTTTATACTTTGATTCTAGTAGCTAATTCAAAGAGATCCTAGTAGTTTTAAATACTAAGAAGATCTTTTAGGGTTTTTTTGTTTGTTTTTAAGAAAAAAATTTCTGCATTGTACCATTGTTCTGCTTTGAATTTATAGCAATTATACTTTCAGGGATTTTCCCTGAATAGGTGTGTCTACCTGAGTGTTCTTTATTTCGAATGTTATGAAAATGTAACTAGTCCCAGATAGACTAAGTCCTGTAAATCAGAAATTATCATTCTAGCAGCACATGGGAAGCGATAGGATTAATTTTGCTGTGAGTATAGCTGGTAAAGTGAGCAGTATTGTTATTCTTAGAATCTTTGATGTTTTAGAAGGTTACCATTAAGATCTTTTAATCATACATTTTCAACTTATTAGAAAATATCTGGGCTTATTCTAACATCTTTTTGCTAAAATGCCTGCAAAATAGATCTCTTTTCTATATTTTGATTTGACTTGCATATTTTTTTAATATGGTTCATTAAAATGAAGCAAACCAATATCTTTTATTCTTAGATATGGAAGGGATCTGCAAAATCACTTAGATCCATTTCTTCAGTTTACAAATGAAAAAATAAAATCGAGCCCAACTTTCCTGTGTCAGAACATGACTTCCTCCAAGACACAAAGTTAATGGTGGCGAGGACTAGAAATTAGAAACCTCATGTCCAGCTTACTAACATGCCAAGTTTCTTTGGCTCCAAATTCTTTAGATATTGTGCCTTAAGTATTGTTTCAATAGTAACATTTTCCTCTTAGAGGTAGATATTCCAGAGAATAAATCACAGTCTACTTTTTAGGAAATTAATTATATAAAAGTTCTTTATGATTCTTTATGAAAATAATATTTTCTAAAATAGATAAATGAAGGTTTGTTATTAGCAATAGAGTAAAATCACATTGCCTCCCCTGGATTACGTAGTTTAGTTGTAGAAGTGCATTGGAAATGTATTTGTAAATTGTTGATTTTGTTAAAAATTGGCATCTGCTTCTGGACAATCACTATGACTCTTCATGGAAAGGTTAAAATCAGTTGATTTTGTTGAGTAAGAGAAAATCCTGCCTTGTGCTTCTTCAAGTTGCTTCCTCCTTCTCTAGATCTTCAGGAAGCTCAAGGACCCGAGACAAGGCTTATGTTGAAAATATTTCTCCAAAAAGCTTGAACTTTATTTATTTAGTCTCCCTCCCTCCCTCCCTCCTTCTTTCCTCCCTCCCTCCCTCCTTTCTTTCTTTCCCTCTTTCTTTCTTTCTTTCTTTCTTTCTTTCTTTCTTTCTTTCTTTCTTTCTTTCTTTCCTTCCTTCTTTCTTTC
>NW_006787464.1:1934506-1943278 GCF_000442215.2 Lipotes vexillifer
CCTCCCTTCCTTCCTTCCTTCCTTCCCTCCCTCCCTCCTTCCCTTCCTTCCTTCTTTCCTTCCTTTGCCATGCCTCACAGCATGTGAGATCTTCCTTGACCAGAGATTGGACCCATGCCCCCTGCAGTGGAAACGCAGAGTCCTAACCACTGGACCACCAAGGAATTCCCAAAAAGTGGGAACTTTAAAAGATTTTAAACTTTTGCTTTCATCAGACTTCCTGGTCTTGCCCTGCTTCTTATTCTGTATCTTAAACTTATGAAATGGGGCTAGCATGTCTGCCACTGAAAAATGGCCTTAGAGTTCCTCTTTTAGTGAAGTTGAATATTTGTCTGTACATGTCCATAGTGATAGAGTTTAGACATTGATTTAGCAATGTCTAGAAGAAGACTTGGCTTTTCTAGTGAAGATCATGGCAACCTTTTTTACTCTATATTTGTAGTTTCCAGTATGGTATTAAAACCACAGAGGAAAACAAGCCAATAAGTACACATAAATAAACAATATAATTCCATGACATTGAGTTGGAATGATAACCATTAAACCCAATGAATCATCTATACAGATATATTTCCCCCTGTGCAATCTATCAGAACATTTAAGGCTTCCAAGTAGTCTCTGAATGAAATTCACTTTTCATTACAAAATCTGTTTATACTAAAGCATATGCTCCTTTACTTTGCAGGAAATGGGAAGTCATAGCCTACTGTGAATGCATAAAAACCTACCAACACAGTACATACAAATTAAATTAAGATGGATAGCCATCATTCATTTTCAGTGCACCTGAAATGAGAAAAGCACAGTAATGAACTTGGGTTGTTAATGCCAACACATTTACCTCTATTTATTCAAGATTATGGTGTACAGTGAACTTTAAAACTATTTTTGTCTTTGTACTTTAAAAAGAAGTTTTAAGCTGTTCCAATCATTCAGAAAACAGCAAAAAGTACTTGCCTTCCCATGAGAATTCATGATAAGTCCAGTGTGGCAACCAAAAAGACTATTTGTTGAGTCCTTGCCTCAGGAGATGGTATGCTCTCATGCAGATGCATTCATTTCCAGGCAGAACACCACGTTATTTGCTGGTGTTTTTCCCTTTAGGAACTTTCCTGATTTTAAACGTTTTATGAGATGGGTGAAGCAAGTCTTTCTGAAGACAAATTTGATACTGTCGAATACAAAACTATTCTAAGCTACCAGGTGAATATGATCAATCTTAGTTGTATAAGCATCAAGCCAAAGCAGTAAAAGCTATTTTGCAGCTCGTTGCTATGAATTAAATGTCAATATAAAACAACAATAGCAACAACAAACCTTGACACTGATAGTGACATGTTCGGAGGTTTCATTTGGATTTTTTAAGAAAGATGCACATTCATTTTAATATCTTTTATGAATGATAGTATGGTGTTAATATATATTTATGAGTAGTTATTGAGCATAGTATCTAAATATTCAATTTCTTCTTACAGAACTGGTTTAAATTATTTTGATGCAACTGAAAAATCTAGTCAAATGATTTCTTATCATTTTAAATGAAATTAGCTTGCCTAACTTCTAGTTTTTGAGTGATTTTAAGTCAAACCATTGGTCATATAGAAAATCTCTCTTCTCACAGCATTACCTTTGTCCCATTAGTCTCCTCATCAACCATTTTTCTGCCCAGTGTCTTGATTGTAGTGCTCATGGTACACAGAGAAATGAAATCTGTACTGACCCAAATAACCAAGTTGTTTCATTTTTTAATATTCTTTGCTAATCATTGCACCTGATAATTAAAGGGGAAGGTAATTAATCTATTGTAATTAGGGTATAGAGTTAGTAAAACTCTATTTTAGACAATCCTGGTGAAGATTTATCTAAAATACACCAACAGATGTCTCAGGAAACTTCTTAAAATTATTTTTGGTTTTTAGAGTTTCCTTGCCAAGTATATTGGAGAATATACATGTAATTGGTGATGATGGGATAATTCTTTTAGTGAGCATAGCCATAGTTTTATTTATTTATTTATTTTTTGCGGTATGCGGGCCTCTCACTGTTGCGGCCTCTCCCGTTGCGGAGCACAGGTTCCAGATGCGCAGGCTCAGCGGCCATGGCTCACGGGCCCCCAGCCGCTCCGTGGCATGTGGGATCTTCCCGGATCGGGGCACGAACCCGTGTCTCCTGCATCGGCAGGCAGACTCTCAACCACTGCGTCACCAGGGAAGCCCCCATAGCCATAGTTTTGTAAGTGAAGTTATAAGGCTATATTAACAGTGCTAGGAATATTGCAGTAGATATTTTTGTTAGGATACCAGGTTTCAAATCTGTGGGACTCTTTTTAAAATGATACATGGATGACTCAGTTAATTTCTGTAGAGTACTCCTAGATAAGAGATTTTCTGATTTTTCTGGTTGCAGATTGATCAAGTCATTCACTGTCAACACTTTTCAATTGAAAAGTTAACCTTACTGTAAATTTCCAGCACGTCTGCCGAGACTAGATACCCTATAAACCAAATTGTTCTAGCAAAAAGTTTGAAAGTGTTCATAAATGCAGATCAATACTGGTGAAGAGGGTTCTGATTTTTAAATCATTCCTTAAACCTAGTTTTTCAATAAAGAACAGAAATTGATGAGAGTTTGAGATAATACTGCCAATGGACATAGTCAAAATAGTAATTTCTGTCACGTTTCTAAGTAGGGAAGTGTGAATGGGGGTGTTTGGAGGAGCTTGGAGCTCCTCACTGCCTCCAACGTAAGCAGCTTTAACTAGATAGGGAGAGTTCCAATGTGTAAGTATTGAGGTATATAGAAGAGCGCAATGGATGGACTGACTCCATAAGTCGTGTCTCCAACTCTTCAGTATGATTTTCTGAGATAATGTATGAAAAAGCACATAGCATGCTTCCTGGCACACAGTAAGTGCCAAATACATGGTAGATATTACTAAGGATGGTAGTAATGCTTAATGGCTAAGAAGCATAGATTCTGAAGTCAAACCATCTGTATTTTCATCTTCCACAATAACCAGCTGGGTAAAATGGGAATACTATTTACTCTGTGAAGCTTACAAGATAATAATAGTAGCTACCTCACATAGTTGTCAGAAAAATAAATGAATGAATACATATAAAGTAAATAAAACAATGTCTAGTATGTAGTAAGCCCTCAAGTTAAATATCAGCTATTTTTACCACAACTACAGCTATGATGATGACAACAACTATTACTGCTACTACCACTGATACTGCAACTACTGTTATCCTTCCCGTCTTGTTAGGAATTGGCTGGGAACTTTTGAGGTTTTGGATAAGCAGCATTAGATAGTCACAATCTGATTAATATGACCAATTTGGACAGGGCAGAATCTTACTTTGTAATACTTATGAATCATGAGAATTAACCTATGTGGTAAAGCAAAGCACTTTTATCAACGTTAGCAAATCATTTGTAAGTAAATGATGAAATGTTGCTCTTTTGAACAAAGATTTAAGGCATGCCAAATTCTTACCAACAGGAAAAGACCTGAGCACCAGGATTCATTAAGAAAAGCCTTATGTGATATGAATTTTGAAACAGTTTTCTAGCAGTTATTTTTGGTGTTTTAAAAGAGTTGACACTTGTTTCTTTTTTTACTGTGGTAAATTATGCATAACATAATAGTTACCATTTTAACCATTTTTAAGCATACAGTTCAGTGGCATTAAGTACATTCACATTGTTGTGCAACCATCACCACCATCCATCTCCAGAGCATTTTCACGCTCCCAGACTGGAACTCTACCCATTAAACAGCAATTCCCCATCCTCCCCTGCAGTCTCTAGCAACCACCATTCTCCTTTCTGTCTCTATGAATTTGACTACTCTAGGCACTCATGTAAATGGAATCATACAATATTTGTCCTTTTGTGTCTGGCTTATCTCACTTAGTGTAATGTCTTCAGGGTTCATCCACATTGTAGTATGTGTCAGAATTTCATTCTTCTTTAAGTCTTAATAATATTATATTGTATGTATATACCACATTTTGTTTACCTATCCATCTGTGGGACATTTGACTTGCTTCCTTCTTTTCATCTGTTGGCTGTTATTAAATAATGGTGCTATGAACATTGATGTACCTGTTTCTGTTTTAAGACTGTTATTTAACTTAGGCTTCCTATTAAAATGAACTTTCTCCCATAATAGTCTGAATTAGTGAGCTTTTTCTTATCTCATATGGTTTGATATTAGAATGGTACCTTAAAATAATAGTTAGCAAAAAAAAAAAAATAATAATAATAGTTAGCAAACTTTAGCATGCATCAGAATCACCTACCTAGAGGACTTGAAAGATGCAGATTGCTGGTCCTGACTCCAGAATTTCTGATTCAGTAGGTCTACAGAAGCACCTGAGAATTTGCCCTCCTAACACATTGCCTGGTGATGCTGTTGCTGCTGGTCTGGGGACCACACTTTAAGAACCATTACCTTATAGCATTGTCTTAGTTGATAAAAATACCCTCTGGTATTGGTTTTCCATTAGCTTTGCCACTCTGAGCAAGCAACTTTCTCTCTCTTCATCTAAAAACTGAAGTGGTACACTAATATGTGTGAACTTTCCTCTAATCTAAAATTTTACATATGTATGTGTTAGCCAAGATCCTAATAGGAAACAGATTGTGCTCCCAAATTAGGATAATTGGAGGAGATTTATAAAGAGATTTATGTTCAAAGGTGCATAAAGCAAGCCTCCAAGGATAGTTCAGTCACCCAGATTAGAAACAGTGGTGCCCTTACTTCCCTAAGATTCAAGAGGAGAGAAGAGGGGCCATTCCATGCAAGTTTGAGTGAAGATAGCCGTCTTAGGAGACAGCCTTTGGGCAGTTCTCTTGACCCCTCAGGATGTAAGCCTGGAGTATGAATGCCTCTTCAGTCCTGCTTCCACTCCCCACTGGCTGAACACAAAGAGAAGTTAGGGCAAGAGAGGCAGGTGATGTAAGTCACGGCGGGCATCCTTTTGTAGCCTAAAGCAGAGTGGGGAAGGGTGGAGTGGGCTTGTGGAGGGAGCAAGCAGAATACCCAACACAACAGAACTGTAAATAGAAGAAGCAGCCGCTGGAAATCTATGATAGTAAGTTGCTTTTTAAAAACAAAAAATAAATCACAGCTAATTTCTTTTCTGTTTCCACTAAAGTGTCTCAAAACATGATCTTAAATCATGTTTCTTGGCCTTTTCAGCTCCAAGTGAGCATAACTGTCAGTGTCTAACAGATGTTGATTAGTCATACTCATTATAGTCTAGGGCTTTGTTTATGTCACAGAGACATTTGCAGGTGTGATTACATGTAGGCTTGGACGAGAAGGGCACTGCCTCCACTTGATTTCAGCTTTCTCACTGGCAGTACATCAACAAGTGATATGTTCATTACAATCCGTATGGCTTGGTCTGATTTGTAGTTGATTAGAAGGTCTCATACTTCTTTTGATCAGGTATTTTTGTATCATCTGCTTATGGTTCTCTATCAAAAGAGAGCGATTCAGAGTTTACGACAATCACTATTTCCTACGTAATGAAGTGACAATGGTCCCAGCATCTTTGGCAGGACTAATGTTTTATACTGGAAACTCACAATTTATGTATTTACCCAAGGATGTATACAAGACAAGTAAAATGACAGAAGAGAGAGTATGAGGCAAGTTGATCACTTTATATACATTGAGTAAGTATCATAGGCAAAAAATTGAGTGAGATTCTGAGAGAAATATGAAGAACTATAACTACTGACTCATACTTAGGAAGTTAAGTGTATTTGTGGAGAAAAGGGAGACATGTTTGAAAAATGAAAGTACTCATAAAGAGGTCGAAATCATCCCTAACTCTTCTAAATTGAATGTTCTTGTGTTGCTTCCTTTTAGTACCTTCCCTTCAGAGCATTCATTACAATTTATAATTATGTACTTGAGGAAATTATTTATTGAATGTCTGTCTCACCCCAAACCTTAATGAGAATAGAATTATATAATAATTTTTCCCTCCAGTGAAGCATTGCTAAATGTCTGTTGAATGAGTTAATTAAATAACCGTATAAGCATAGCAAAAATAAGTCATAGGTTAGTACTTGAAAGTGGATAAACAAAGTCTTACTGGCTGTCTACTGTGAGCCAGATACTTTGCATAGGTTCTCGTTTCATTGACCTTGTCAGGATGACGATCATAAACAAGGAGGTGAGGATGCACCTAACTGCATGATACCGCTGCCACTCATACTGCCTGATTATTATACAGATCCAGTCTCCCTCTGTCTTTGCTGTCATGTGCGTTTCCTCACATGCCTCTGGCATTGACGTATCCATACCTTATCATTTTGAAACATTTTGAAGTGTTTTTCAGTTTACAGAGGACTTCATTATCATGAACCGACAAATCTCCATAGCGCCTCTAGGGAGGATGTGGTGTCCTCCCCACTTTACAAAGGAGGAAACAGAGACTCAGAGAAATGTGGTGACTTTCCCAAGATAACACAGCAAGTAAATAGCAGAACAGAACTTAAACTGGGTCTTCCACTTCCAAATCTAGTGTTGCCCCAAGCAATAAGATGGCACTCCAGCTTGTTTCTAGTGATTGTGACAGCATATGAAGTGGCCAAGTTTCCTTTTTGTTCCTCCTCTCCCTTGATGTTAAGTTTTAAGACAAAATTGGGATTCACATTTAGAAGTCTCAAGCACCGAAAGGTGCTTCCCCCCATGGATGTGAATCAGATGTGCGAATAGCATGCAAAAAGGTTAAACTATTTACCGAACTAGAACATTTTTCAGTGCAGAAAAAAATCACAGAGTTGCATTGCTGTGTTGCTCCAGATGTCTTATGCTTTGAGCTGCTTTATTTGCATTTGGTATTTCAAAGCTTTTGATCAACTTACAATTATAATTGCCATTAAAAATTTTCTTTAACTAGCATTTTGTGAGGGAAAACATCAATTTACGTTATTGTGCAGAGTTGGAAAATATCTAATGATTTATAAAACAAAAATGGGTTTCATCAAGACAAGTGAGCATAGAATTGCTGTTGCTGCTCTGTGTTGTAATCATTTCCTAATACAAGATCCTGTTATTTTCATACATGTGTTGTACATTAACTGTGCTAGTCCATAATAAGATAATTCTAATCACCGAATTACACAGCTGCTCTAAGAGAATGAAGAGCCCAAGTGTGAAGAAGAAAATGAAACATCTGATTACGAAATGTGCATCGAATGTCTGTCTAAGCAACACTTATAACTCGATTAACTACAAGCCTAATTCCATTTGTTAGGTGTTTCTTACTTCTTATCCCTTTTGAGAAACACAAAAATGTGTTCACTACAAACACTGTCAATAGAGTTCTTGTCAGTGAGTTAGAGAAATTCTAATAAAAATCTCATTTTCTTTAAACTCTAATAATAGCAGGAAGAAAAGAGGTATAAATTATGCATTGAATATATTGTTTTGAGAGTTGATAGACAATAATAAACATTTATTAAGTACTTTGTGTTAGACACTGTGCTAAGAACATTGTATGCATAATTCATTTAATGCTTGCAAGAATCTTTTGAGGGTAAGCACTTCTACTCTTATGAACCCTTTCTCAAAAATGAGGAAACTAAAGTTTAGAGTGTTTACGTTGCCTTAAACTTAAAACCTTAAGTTTAAGGTTTTATAGTCAGTAAGAGGTAGATAAAGCATCAAATAATAAAGTAGATTTTTAAATGAAAGTGAAATCCAGGAAAAGGCAGAAAGTACTAATGCCTGGTTCTGAATTTTATTATTAGTCAGATAAAAATAAAATAATTGATGTGCAAATTATACAAGCTTAGAATGAGAAGGAAACTTAGATTGAAACCTCTCTGAAAACAGAGTCTTGTGTTTAACTCATTTTTGGATCTCCTTGCATACAGTAGTCCACAGAAAATATTGAATTGAATTGTGTCCAACTCAAAGCCTTCCAAGGTTAGGGCGTTTGCGATCCAATCTGTTCTTAAGAAGTTCCAGGCATTAAAAATTATTTTATCTGTTAGGTAACAATCTTTCTCCCCATAATTTCCCCTTGTTGAAATTGTCTGATCGTGGAGCAAAAATGAATATGATAAATATTGATAAGATAATATTGATATCAAAAATGGATGATAAGATTCATACTGGGCTGTCAGCAGCCCAGTATTAGTTTAAACTCCTGCCCCACAATAATTAGTTTAAACTCCTGACCCTCAGAGTAACGGTTCTCTTCTCTTGCTTACTTTTGGATCACTTGGGAAGCACTTACGACTTATCAATGCCCAGGTCCCAGCTAAGATCAAATAAACTGAATATCTGGAGATGGTCCAGACATCAGAATTTTCTTTAACAGCTCCCCAGATAATCCTAATTAGCCAAAATTGAGAATCACTGTTTTAGAAAAATGCACCAAATATAAAGGATTATTGCCAGGCAAGGAGTAACCTAGCCATGCTGTCAAGACATTCCAGAATGGCATTATTTTTGTGAATTCATCAAGAGTTGAGGTACAAAATTTGATTCTAAACTTTCATAGGAGTTAATCAGACCCTAGGAATTTAGTAACATGTTAATCAAATACCAAATTGTCTGCTATAGAATACAGAATGCTGAGACTGTGAGGACTTTCTATTGGGCACATCCATTGTCTGAAAAACCCTTTCTCCTTTTTGATTAGCTGGGCAGATGTACTTATTAAATTATTGCTCTGGAAGGCTGGAATCTGAGCAGAAAGGATTGAGTGTTGGCATATTTTGCTTACAGTGTAGGGA
>NW_006787464.1:1943288-1977166 GCF_000442215.2 Lipotes vexillifer
TAGGGAATCCTGATAATAGATTCAGGATCGTATATTTATCACTTTTTTGAAACTGTCCCCTGGATATTCTAAATTTACATTGCCAAATCTACTTTGACTCCAAAGAAATATTTAACATTGGCAACATTCTATTTCTACTGTATTTCCTTGATTGTTTTAGTCAAGGGTTCTAGGGCTCTTGGAGCATAGCTATAGAATGTTCATCAAATGTACAGAAGTTAGGAAATTTGGAGGGATAGATCAAACATTAGAAGAGCAGTTATTTCTTAACCTGCTTTTCTGCTGAGACACTCATCAAGGTGGATGTTCACTTGCATGAGCATACCTAATTTTGAAAACTTCGTCAAATTATCTCTATTTCCTGTTTCTTTATCTGGGGCTCTTTCGTGTTTTAGGCTTTCCTCAAATGTGTGATGATTTTTGATTGTCCATTCATATTTAGGAATGAGTCAGTAAAAGTGCTGGTTTGGAATTCCATGTGCAAAAGCAGGTCTAGCTTTAGGGGAATCAGGCAGAGTGAGTGGATAGGACATTGAACTGGGTACTTCGTGCTGGGCTCCCCTTCCACCCCCAGCACCACACACATATCCTGGAAGTTTCAGCATACAGGTTAGTCTAATTCTTTAGAGGAGCTCTTCTGATTTTTGCCTGAGGATTTGGCATGGGGGTGTAAATATCTTGAGGTCTATCTATAAAAAATCTTTTAACAGCTTTTCCAGTTTTCCAGCCTAGAGCTCCTTTTCAGCTGCAGCCCCCAGGACGTCACTAGGCTGTGTTATCTCTTGCCCTGCCTCATCATTTATCACTCCTCAGTCCAGCTTTCATCTTCCAAATGCTGATGACAGACTCCTGCCCCCCTTCACTTTATCATTGTGTATTCATCATATTTTTTAAAATTCCGTTTTTACTTTTAAAATATCTAAGGAAGAAAAGAAGACAAACACCTGTGTGCAAAGTAAAACAGACATTCAGGAAAATTGTTGAGTGTGGGCTGCAGCATAGATAAGTAGATGTAGATTATGCACAACTCCAGCTGCTCTAGTTGCGTTCTTTCTCTTTGGTCTGCTCAAGAAGCTCTTAGTAATTGAAAAAAAAAAAAAAATTGTTGATAGTATAGGAGTTTTTTTTTAACTTCTTGAATCAAATTCATGGACCCAGGTACTTGAGTGTTAATGAGAAATTCCTTCTGACCCTCTTCACAACTGTTTATGAATAGCCATCCCACTGCAACACTAAAACAGTTTCATTAGAAAACTTGAGAGCCCAGAGAATCTTCACAAGATGTAATTATGGAAATTATCTGGCAAGGCAACATTTAATACTGTTAGATATAAGTCTGTACTTGATTGCAGAAAAATTAGCAGATCAAGTATACAGGTTAGAAGCGATGTGGTAGTAACACACAGAATTTACCTCAATGTTTGCTCAGTTTCCAAGGCTACAGCTATTTCTAAATTATTTTATATCCCCACCCTCCCTTAGCATTCAGCTCAGAGCTTTATCCATAGTGAGTACTCAGTTTTCCATCGATCAACTGAATTAGTTTCTGGGACTGGACAGCTCACTTACTTGTAAAATATTAGAGCTGGAAGGAATTTATCAGATCACTTAGTTTTTTCTTGATTGCGGGACATTTTTCTTTTTCATATATCATCTTTGCTGAAAATAGGGTGTGCATGAAAATTGAGATGCACAGGTAATGTATTATTGCTTCTCTTTCTAAAAAAAATACAACAAAACTGTTATTACATCTGTTACATTGATGAACTGTCTCACAGTTGGTGACATTTAAGAATTAAGTAGATAAATTCCTTGCTTGATTTTTTTCTTTCCTCTATGCTTTTGCACATACGTTTATCTTTTTTTTTTTTTTTGCGGTACGCGGGCCTCTCACTGTTGTGGCCTCTCCCGTTGCGGAGCACAGGCTCCAGACGCGCAGGCTCAGCGGCCATGGCTCACGGGCCCAGCCGCTCCGCGGCATGTGGGATCTTCCCGGACCGGGGCATGAACCCGTGTCCCCTGCATCGGCAGGCAGACTCTCAACCACTGTGCCACCAGGGAAGCCCCTTTTATCTTTTCTTAATATACAAAAATAAATTGTATTTTTATATTCTAGAATGAACAATCTGAAAATAAAAATAAGAAAACAATTCCATTCAAAATAGTATTTAAAAGAGTAAAATGCTTATGAATAAACTTAGCAAAAGAAGTGCAAGTCTTAAACACTGAAAATTTCAAAACATTGCTGAGGAAAGTTAAATCTGATCTAAATAAAAGGAGAGACATTTCACATTCACAGTTAGGAAGACCCAACATTGTGAGGATGGCAGTTCTTCCCAAACTGATCTATAGATTTGACTCAATCTCCACCAAAATTCCAGCAGGCTATTTTGCAGAAGTTGATAATCTGTACCTGAAAAGTATATGGAAATCCTAAAGACACAGAATAGCCAAAATTTTTTGAAAAAGAACCAAGTTGGATAACTTTCATTTCCTAATCTGAAAACTTAATATAAGCTGCAGTAATCAGAACAGTCTGGCACTGACACAAGGGTAAACATATAGATCAATGGGACAAATTTGAGAGTCCAGAAATAAACCTTTATATTTATGGCCAATTAATTTTTTTAACATCTTTATTGGAGTATAATTGCTTTACAATGTTGTGTTAGTTTCTGCTGTATAACAAAGTGAATCAGCTATACGTATACATATGTCCCCATATCTCCTCCCTCCTGCGTCTCCCTCCCACCCTCCCTATCCCACCCCTCTAGGTGGTCACAAAGCACCGAGCTGATCTCCCTGTGCTATGCGGCTGCTCCCCACTAGCTATCTCTTTTACATTTGGTAGTGTATATATGTGAGTGCCACTCTCTCACTTCGTCCCAGCTTTACCGTTCCCCCTCCCGGTGTCCTCAAGTCCATTCTCTACGTCTGAGTCTTTATTCCTGTCCTGCCCCTAGGTTTATCAGAACCATTTTTTTTTCTTAGATTCCATATATATGTGTTATATGCTTTTTATCTTTGCCTGGAATGCTCATTCCCTCTTTGTGTCTTGGTGAATTCCTTACTACTTTTTTCAAAACCAGTTCAAATGTTACCTCTTTGGTAAAGCCTTCTGGGATTCTCACAGAAACATCTACTGCTCTTCCCCTCTATGTGTATCACTTTCTTCATCTTTATTTATAAGTTTCTTCAACTTCTTCACCTTACAAATAGCAAAATTTGTCCAGAGAAATGGATTGGGTTTTCAAGGCTTCACATCATAAAGGCCTCAGAGAAACAGAGGAGTCTCATTTAAGACCCATGTAATCTCCATATGTATAACTGGGTGGCCCAGCTGGATTCTGGATAATCTCTGTTTTGGTTGAATTCTAATGATATTTGAGAAGGAAATAGAGGAGTAGAAAGGTCAGGGGTTCACTGTAGGAGGGGCTTTCCAAAGATCTCTTCACCATGCAGTTCCTGTATGTGCAGAAACGCAGCAGTGTGTTTTTCACTATGACTTTGGCCAGTGAGCCGTTCTGTACAGAGGCAGTTGGTACATTAAGTCCTGTAGAATCAGGTAGGACCTGACCCTTTAAGGCCATTAGTCTGAAGCAGGACACACAGAACAGCTGCTAGTGCACTTGGCCACATGTACAGATAGCTGAGCGTATCCTCATATTACGGGGAGGAAGGAAAGATATTTACTTGTTTCTCAGGAGAAATAATATTGTCTTCAGCATTCTACATCACCAGAGTAAAAAAGCATTTCTGTGTCCCAGGACCCTGCCCTTTAACTGATGTTACTGCCACCGTTCCCAGTTCTTTCTTCATGGCACAAACTTCTGCTGGGATTTTCAAGGAGAGGGAGCTCTGCAAGAAGCGCTGGATTGTGGCTGGTATCACTGTTAACGGGGTGAATTGTGTTCTCCTAAAAGATGTTGAAGTTCTAGCACCCAGTACCAGTAAATGCACCTTGCTTGTAAATAGGATCTTTGCAGATGATAAGTTAGGATGAGATCATTAGGGTAGGTCCCAAGCCAGTATGACTGTGTGCTTATAAAAAAGGGGAAATTTGGACAAAGACAAATGCACAGAGAGAAGATGACTTGAAGACACAGTGTGAACGCCATCTATAAGCCAAGGAGCACCCGAGGCTACCAGAAGCTAGGGGAGAGGCATGGAACAGATTCTCCCACCCAGGCTTCAGAAGAACCCACCCTGCTGACACCTTGATTTTGGACTTCCAGCCCCTGGGACGGCGAGACAATAAATTTCTGTGTTTAAGCCATGGAGATATCGCAGCTAGGGACATCTTACCCTTATCCAGTCTCCTGGAGAAATTTATTGTAAGCGCTCCCTTCCCCTACCCGAGTAGTGATGGCAAGAATTAGAGAAAAGACTCCCTGTGTCTCATATAAACATCGCAGATCTCTGACCTTCTATCTTTCCATCACACCTGCCTGAAAATTTCAGGTCTGATATCAGTAAACTGGTGATCACAGCCTAGATTCAGCACACAAATGGGTTTTATTTGCCTGCACAGTGTTTTATTAAAGTAAAACCCCCCAAAACAATGATAATGATTAGTTGCAAAGATATAAAAATTACAGGATTGCACATCAAGATCTGAATTTCTGGCATAATAGGCCGGCGTTCCCATGCAGTACCAGTGAACTATTTCCAGCTTGTTTACAATGAGCAGCGATTACTTTTGAAGGGTTCACTTTCCACTTCCACTGTCTCCAGCCCTCCCTTTTCTTCCTGCACCAGGCCCAGCGCTGGCTTCTCTCATGAATGCTACCTTCACGGGCCCTACAGGCATTTGAGTTTGGGACTTCTGTAGACATCATTATGAGGACTCTTTGTTTTCTTACTATTTCCTCTGGGAGTCTAGAACTTAGTTTAAGTCATTTTAGTTGCCCCATGTGTACATTATATATCTACAAAGGGTGTGTGCCCTTAATGATTATGTATATGCCCCCAATAGTGTAATGTATATGGTGGAAATTAAACAAATATTTATTTAAAGTCTGTTTTGTCCACTATCTCAAAATCAATCTTTTAAGTACCATGAGGTCTCTAAAGATAGACCAAATAGCGTTGCTGCCTCAGAGCATTACAGTCTGCCCTGAGGAAGTAAGATAATGAATCATCCATGTAAGAGATTCAAGAAGAAAGTGAAAAGTGTAAAGACAAACGCAGACAAAGTTAAGCAAGAATTCAGAGGAAGGAAAGGCCACTTCTGGCTAGGGCCATCAGGTACAACCATCAGGGAAATTTTGTAGTGGCAGTGAGGGGTATTTTAGCTGGGACTTGGAAAAATGTAGGATTTGATCAAACATGAAGAAAACTGAGCATGTGAGTGGGCAAGTATGGGGTAATTTGAGAAATGATAAATAGTTCAATTTGCCTGAGCCGAGGGAAGGTATGGAGAACAATCTAGAGAGGATTATTTGGAACTGTCCAATCACAACACAAATGTCAGATCTGAGGTTAGGCAGTGGTGAGTTATGAGTCTCTTAAAGGAGCTCTGTTTATTCTTTGGCTAAGAATAGGCAAGAGTAACTAAGAATTAGCCAAGAACCCTGTGCCTTAACCTCTGTTGCTCAAGAAGAAAACTGGCCATTTAACATTTGCATCTAGTAGATGCATGGTGGAAAATTTCCCTTTATTTATTTATTTTTCATTCTCTTAGTAGCAGTTTTCAGGGAATGGGTCTAACACAGTTCTTGGTAAGTAGTCCTAAGAAAGTAGTACAGCATTCCTATTTCTGCCACAACTTCCCCTCTCCCAACTTTCTCACATGAGCATGCTAGCAATGCTTCACTTCCACAAAAGTATTCTCAGTGAGTTACTAGCTGAGTTTCACAACTGTTCACTGAGAAATCTCATCTGTCCCTTTGACATTCTTTTTCTGTCTCCCTTCCACCCTCCCAATGTTCCTCCTCTCTTCCTCCCAGCTGTTTCTGTCTTCCTCCCTCCCTGCCTTTCTTCATCCTCTGTTCTTTCCTCCTTTCCTCCTCCCATCCTCTCTTCTTTCCTGCTTCCTTTATACCTTTGTAACATCATGTAGAGGTTAAGAACAATAACTTTGGAGTCATATGGCCTGCATTATAATCCTAGAGCTGCTACTGACTAGGTATGCAACACTGAGATAGCTGTTTAGCTTCTTCAATCCTCAGTTTTCTTATCCGCAAAATGGAATAATAATAACACTCACCTCGTAGGGTTCTTGAGAATATTCATGTATTAATATATGCAAAACACTTAGAAGAGTGCCTAGTACCTGTTAAGTACACAGTAAGTGTTAGCTAGTATTGCTACTGTTGTTGTCCTCGTTGAAGATGGACTCTTTTTAAAATATGGAGAGAAATTATACTATTTCTCACTTAATTTTAGACTTAAAAGTTTGATATTGAAAAAATTGTTATGAAATACCATGTAGAATCTACAACCTAGGTTTAGATAATGAAACTCATGAATTATTAGAGGCTGACTGATAAATAGGTTAATTTTACAAATATAACCAACCCTTAGATCACTTTTAGGAGAATATAGCTGTATTGTAGATGCCTTCTTCTATGCTCTTGAGAAAGAGAAGCTTGTCTGTGATATAACATACTTTATACATAAGGCCTGAGGAGTCTCGGGTTTCACTGGGATTTTTCAAGAGCTGTGTGTTTTGACCATTTATCTATTTCTCTTTTCTTTTTCTTTTACGGGAATATCCAGCCTATCATACCTTGACATTTGAAAAGGTCAGTATTTTTCCACATGCTAGTAAGCAGGTTCTACTTGAAATAGGTTGGACAATGAGACTTTTTCGTTAGGACAGTGATTTTAACAAAAGAAAATAGCACGACTTAAGCCTGTTCTAGTTCGTGTGAATTCAACAGGTATGATAACTGAAATCCTAATAGATTTGACAAGAAAGTATTCAAATGTAACATTCTTGACACCACTTTGAAGGCTGTCCCTCCAGAGTACCTTTGTATATCTGTGTACCTTGCTTCCTGAAATATTTATGTTCATCAGCATTTTCAGATATTTGATTTTTTCAAGTGAAGGGATAGGATATGAGTGGGAGTGGGCCTGCCTCCCTCTCTCCCTCCCTTCCTCCCATTTCTTCTTTCCCTCCCTTATTGATTTCTTTTGCTTTTTTCTGAAAGCTGTAGTATCATTCTGATTCTTTTAAACTCGTAAATGTTGCCATTAAATAATCATCACAGACACTTTAGCCTTCTGCTCATCATCAGTTCATCAAATAAAAACGTATCAGTTGTGTTTATAGACCAGCTATTAGATGTGAGTTCCTTTAGGACAAGGACAAAATACCCTTCCCAACACCTGGAAGTCACAGGACGTGATCATGAGTGGTCCCTTGGCCAGGCTGCGGCTTTGTTACTTAACTTGTACACTTGGATAATGATTCTCGCTCTCCCTGTCTACCTCACCAGGTTGTCATATCACCATAATGAGAACAACAATATGACTTCTGTTCAGCTCCTAAATATTTTTAACGTGTTTCCTTATACAAGGTGATGAATGCGAAAGCCCTTTGAAATATAAAATGCAAAGCAAATGCTAGATATTATTTTTATTAGTAAGTTTAAGGCAAATTGTTCTACACAGAAAGAAGTCTGTATAATGCCATTAAGCATTTAATTGTATTTATCAAATTATGGATTCGTCCCATGAGAGGCGATGTGCTTACAACATTAGCATGTGTGAAGCAGGATTAACATAATTGGTAAATGTTGTTCCAGGGGAGTTGGGAAGGCACCAAAAACGCTTACTTTTGCCATATCTTGAGATAGAAAATGATCATGCTCCTTGGTTAGTTCTGAAGAGCTAACAGATTGACAGTCATATGAAAAAGGATCTAATTTTATACAATGATGCAATTTAGATAAAATATATAAATGTTCTGGTGTTAGAAAGAACATGTATACTTGCTTTAAATTTTATTCAATTGGACATTTTGAGTACATATTAGTACAGTATTCATATTTCAGCGATATCCAAATAGACGTTAGAATGATGGAATGTATTATTATTGAAAATAACTTTAAGAATCATCTAATCCATTTTTTTGATGGGGAAACTGAAACCCAGAAAGGTAAGTGAATTTGCTATGTCCACATGACTTTTAATGGCTAAGCCAGACTCTTTTTATATATTGCCCCCCCTTATTTTGCCTGTAATAATTCAAATTATAGCTAGATTAAGCTTCCTGAGGGCAGGTATTTTGGCCCATCCATCCATCCATCTGTCGAGAATTTATTAAACATTAATGTGAAGACCTGTATGTATTAACCCTGGGTTAAGTGTTGGAAATACAAGGGTAAATCAAATGAGGTGGCTGATCCCAAGAAGCTTGCAGTCTTAGAGGAAAGAGAAAGGGAGAGGGGTCGAGCATAGGGGAGAACGTCCACAACTGAAATACAATTTTAAAAATTTGGGACTTCTCTGGTGGTCCAGTGGTTAAGACTTCGCCTTCCAATACAGTGGGTGTGGGTTCGATCCCTGGTTGGGGAGCTAAGATCCCACATGCCTCGTGGCCAAAAAAAACAAAACATAAAACAGAAGCAATATTGTAACAAATTCAATAAAGATTTAAAAATGGTCCACATCAAAAAAAATCTTTTAAAAAAAAGCAGCAAATATCAGAGGCACACACTAATAGACAACAAAAAAGGGGTAAATAATTACTCTGCAGAGTAAGTCAGAGGAGGACTTTGAGAAGAGATATTTTAGTTGGGTCATGAAAAATGGTCAGTTCCTCACCTAGCAAAACATCTTCAATCCATTGAATACATAATTGAATAATCAAGACTTGGTAACTTTCTAAGATGCCTCTTTTGTTACTAACATCAAATACAAATAAATTGTTTCAGAGATTGAAGCTTTCCTTGCAGCATTTGCTTTATGGACTCTCTTTTTTTTTTTAAGCTTTAACTTTCTTGGCCCACGGTAACATTTCTTCATACCAACCCTGCCTTATTAAGATAACAACTTTGATCTTCTAAAACTTAAAATTGTTTCAGAGGACCTAGGACAAAGCAGTAAAATGATTATTTTCAAACCAACCAAAAATAAAAACAAAAAACTGTCCTTATAGCCCCTTTTTACAGTAGAATTTGAATGAATAAATGTAGAAAGAATGAGAGAAACAGAAAGTCACCATTAAAACATAGCAGTAATAGCTGTAGGCAAGATCCACCAGTAGATGCTAAAACTATTGGGTTTGAGAAAGAACATAGTCTCAAAGTATCTGTCCCAAGATACTTATTAACTACAGAGGCAAAATAGTAATTTTTTTTTTAAGTGGAGAAATCCAGCAGATTCATTCTCAACCAATGATCAAGTTTAACCAATGATCAAATAGTAATAAGATAGATTGAAATCATGTACCCTTTCATAGGATAAACTTAAAAGATGCATCACTTCTCAGGAACAGTTTACAAAATAACAGACTTGTACTCTTCAGAAGTATCAAGGTCATGAAAGACAAAGAATGAGGGAGGACCATCACGGGTTAGAGATGAATAAAGAAATTTTAAAACTAAATGTAATGTGAGATACTGAATTGGATCATGGAACAGGAAAAAAAGGACATTAGTAGAAAAACTGGTAAATTATGAATAAAGACTACAGTTTAGTTAATAGTATTGTAACATGTTAATTTCTTAATTTTGAGAATTATACTATAGTTATGTAAGATGTTAACTTTTGGGAAACTAGGTGAAGGATGAAGGGTACCCCACAACTCTCTACTGTTTTTGCCACTTTTCTGTAAGGTTAAATTTATTTCAAAGTTAAAAATTTTAAATATAATTCTGTCTACACATTAGGGACACTTCTAAGTGATTTGAACTTTAAAGACAGGGTAAAATGTTCAAAACTCATCCAAATCATTCTATTAAAGAAAATTTTGTAACAGAAAAAAAAGGAGAAAAATTTTCTGTAACATTTTTCTTCTAGAGTTTAAATAAAATATAGAAGCTAAACAAAGTGTAGAATTAAAGTATATGATTACTTTTATCGAAGTAATCATTTGAGCCTGAGAAATGTCAGAATTAGTCTTAACTGGTCTAGTGCCCCCCCCCAATGTTTTTATCTTTACACTGCAAATAGTATATAATACAAAAAAAGAAAGCATGTGATAGCTCAAGTATATCCAGGAGGCTGATTCTGGTTGATTCTGTAAAAAAGAAAAGAGCTAGAGATAGAAAAATATCATATGATATCACTTATATGGGGGATATAAAATAATGATACAAATAACATTTACAAAACAGAAATAGACTCACAGACATAGAAAACAAACTTATGGTTACCAAAGGGGAAATGGGGAGGAAGAATAAATTTGGAATTTGGGATTAACAGATACACACCACTGTACATAAAATAGATAAATAACAAGGACCTGCTGTATAGCACAGGGAACTGTATTCAATATCTTGCAATAACGTGTAATGGAAAAGAATCTGAAAAAGACTACATATATTTGTCCACATATATATGTATAACTGAATCACTTTGCTGTACACCTGAAACATTGTAAATCAAGTGTATATCAATAAAAAATTTTCTAAAAATAAGTGCTCAGGGGGAAAAATACCCAAAGGGCTGTAAGACACTTCCCCCACACACTTCAGCAAAGAAAACAGACTTCTTGTTTCCCTGTAGAAAACATTTTCTATACCCAAAACTGTTATTTGCTTGAGACTACTGGCCAATAGTCACAGTACTGCCTTTCTCATGATGAAACTTTCTAATAACTAATATTTGTTTACTCAATTTGTGCCTTTCTTAGCTCTCTCTTTAGGACAGATTATTTTAGTCATCTGATGATTTGAACTGAAGGATTTTGTAACCCATTCAAGTATGAGTCCTTAGGTAATTCTATTTCAGTGTTTAGAATGCCAGATGTCTATACTTCTAAGATATGTAAAGGTTATTTGTTTGACTTTAACTGAGCTAACTGGATTTTATTGCACATTACTTCTAATAATATCATGCGTTTGAAAATTCCACTAGTTTAAAATAGGTAGATTCTGGGCCTAATTACTAAATTTTCATTGCTTAAAATTCTGTGCAATGAAGGTGAAAGGGTTTGTTTCCAAGGAAACAAATGCACTCCATTTTCATCACATAAAATGTTTTCTGCAAGAAAATTCTTTAACCAGTCTCCAGGGAGATACCATGTCATAAGATAGCTCTCATTGGAGATTTCTCCAATGAAGCAATTTATTTTATTTTTGTTCCCTTGAAAATTAGCCTGTATTAGTGTAATTGTGAATGTACTGGATTTCAAAAAATTAACAGAGCCATTGTTCACCTTATTAGAGTCATAAATGTACAATTCCAGGAGAATGTGATTTTCCTCTAGCCATTAGGTTTCATTTATATTGGAGTCTAAGTAGCATGTATTCAGGATGTTCACTTGAGAAGAAACAGCCTGTTCTAAGGATATTTGTCACCCTGAGGGTTAAAAGTGAGGTTAAAAGTGACCGCTTCTTCTTAAGAAATTTGAAAACCATATAAGTAGCCTAACTTAATGACTGAATAGCAAGTAAGACACTGAAGGAAGTAGATTCATCTCACAAAGGTCTAAGGCTTTGTTCTGACACATCTCTTGTTGCAGTAGTTGGTCTTACCTTTGTGAGTACTTGCATTTAGGGACACTGTTACTAATCTTGCAGTCTGGACTTGGTATATATTAAGTGGTACAAAAATATTTCATAATGGAATTAAAGAATTAACTAATTATACAGTGAGAAAACAAATTTTTGTTAGAGAAAACAAAATCACTGTGGTATTATTGGAGGTGGACATGGCACAATAGTCAAAATTACAAGCTATAGCTCTGTCCCTTACAAATTCTGCAACTCAGCAAGTCACTTAAATCTCTCCATAAATGGGGAAATAGGTATTTATCTCAAAAGGTTGTTAATTAGTATGTGTAAAAGTGTATTTATTGGAGGAATTTCTTAAAAATAGGAGATCTATTCCATAAAGAGGAAAATGAATTCTTATTTTGCAAAAGAAATAACTATATAACATGACTTTCTCTTGATTCAGATGTATAACACTTGCCTTGTTTCTACTGCAAATCTCATGTATGGGCCAGCTGAAATGAAATAATTAGAAAATATTACCTTGCCAGGCTAGCCTTAAAGCCTAAAAAATAGAAGTGATTTTTAAAAAATTCTATAAAAGATTAGATTCCAGTCAGCCTAACTCTGATGCTAAAAGTCCCCCAAATTCTGTCTTCAAAGGTCCAACATGTAGCTGTCAAACGCAACCCACTTAGTACAGTACTTCCTATAACTTAAAAGTGTAGCTGGGGCTTCCCTGGTGGCACAGTGGTTGAGAGTCCGCCTGCTGATGCAGGGGACACGGGTTCATGCCCCGGTCCGGGAGGATAACACATGCCGCGGAGCGGCTGGGCCCGTGAGCCATGGCCGCTGAGCCTGCGCGTCCGGAGCCTGTGCTCCGCAACGGGAGAGGCCACAACAGTGAGAGGCCCGCGTACCGCAAAAAAAAAAAAAAAAAAAGTGTACCTGATCATTCACAAATGGGAAAATGAATCAATTTGTGAAGTGGAGACAGGCCCCTCATGGTAGACCCAGTAGAGCCTCTCTAAAAAGTTAAATCTTTATAATCACATACTTTATGAGAGAGAGACACAGGTGACAAACACGGGCAGCACACAGGAACTAGCAAATACAACAAAACATGGCATCAATAAAACATTTACTCAGTTTTCTTTTGTTCATTCATATGGCACATTTTTATTGAGTGTCATCTAAGTGCTTGCGACTAGGCTAGATGCTTTTCAACACACATGATCTTGTTTGATATCACGTGAAATCTGGCAAAGAAATATGACCAACCCCACATAGTGGATGCTGTGGGGCACCACCCAGACATCCTTAAGGACCAAGCTACTCACTCCCCCAGCTGCCCCCAAGTATTGGCAGTTGAAGGCTCTTGCCTGACTCCCTATCAGGAATTGCTGTCAACCAAAGACAGCAATTGTCCAGGGTCACACTTCCTCCTACGGGCAGCCTGTATCCAGTGACTGATTGATGTAGATTATCAAGATTCAGTACCTAGTCTCAACATCATTGAAAGGCCATCCCAGCTCCAAAGCATCAGTAGTAGGTTGAGCTGAGGCCTCTGTTGCAGCATCACAGTTCATCTGCTCTGCCCAGTCCTTTCTCTTCACCCCTTATAAGTGTGTTGTTCCCCAAAACATTGGCCAACAAACCTCATGCACACAAATCATAAAGACTAGAAGCCTATTTCCTGGACATCCATTTTACAGTTGAGGAATCTGAAGTTAGGGGAGTTTTTTGGTTTTGTTTTTTGATTATTATTTCACCCAAGCCCACACAGCCAATGTGTTGTAGAGTCAGGATGCTGCCTCCAAATGTCATGGATATTGTAAAAACCCGGCAATTAGAAATGGGGTTCAAGGTCACAGATAAGCCCCTTCCAGGTCAGTTTAATTTCTCAGTCCCAGACTTGCAGTCTGATGCTCTCAGAATTGGTTCAAAGGGCTCTGCAGAGCTAATTCCAAGGGCAAGATGGATATGTCGAAATGTCACCATGAGCAGGAAGAAAGAGGGCAGGAACTAGTGGACAGATGAAACTTGGTGTAAGTATTGCCATCCGGAAAAGGAATTTACTTCATTTGTTTTACTGGGACCTTGTTAATAAGTCAGTCCCACCTAGCAGATACTTATTTTATTGTTTTCAACATGTCACCAAATATTGAATGATCGAAATAAGGAGCTATAAACAACGTAAAATATTTATGGGAAATCATGTTTTTTTTAAAAAAAAAGCTGCTAGTAACATAGAAAACAGATTCTGAATTTAGAATAGCTGTGGATATGAGAAAAAATCAGCATTATATTAAACAATAGTTATATGTTGCCTATGAAAATGGCAAAATCAAACTTTATGCCAATATTAACCTTCAATATTTTGTGAATGCCAAATATATATTCATAACCAGGGAAAGGATTATGATTTAACATTTAAAATTTTTCTAGTAATAACAAATGAATTCAGTTAATAAATATTTATTGAGTACCTACTGTGTGCCACACACTGTTCTGAGTGCTGGGGATAAAACAGTGAGTGGGAGGCATGTTCCCTCTCATATCACCTTACCTTATGCCAGGGATATGCAGACAGCCAACAAGAAAATAAACACAGTCTGTGAGCTGACATCTCAACAGTGAGGGGTCATCCATTTCAGGGTCTGTGAGAAGAACCTTCAGGCAAAAGACCAATGTAGAACCCTGTGAGGGAATGAGGGGAACCTTGAAAAAACAGAAAGAAGGGCAGGATGGCTGCCGCAGAGCAAGAGATGCGGAGAGTGTAGGGGAAGCACCAGGGTTAGGCAAGGGCCAGATCACTTGCGGACCGTGAAAGAGGGTTTTGATTTTATTCTAAGTGTGATAATTCATTAGCGTATCTCAAGCCATGGAGTGACGTCGTGACCTTATTCATATTTTTATGAGGTTGTTCTGACTTGGAGTGGCTCTGAAAAATGTGGGTCTGTTCAATAGCCACTCAAGCATTATTTAGTGTCATGGATGAAAGAGGACATGATGAGGAAGCAGTGCAGTACAGTGGGGAGATCATACCCACCTTAGTTCAAATCCCAGCTCTTCCTAACTGGAAGTTATCCTCTGAGTCCCAGTTTCCCATTTGTAAAAGGAGGAAATGACTCATGTGCAGTGCCTGACACAGGGTAGATGTTTCATATTTGTCATAGAGACGAATGTGGAGTATAGGACTGAATGAACACTGATGTAAATATGCTGGCTTTTCTCTGATCTTACTTTTGTTGTGCTAGAAAGGCCTAGAAATAAACTCTGACCTTTCTTAACGAGAAAAACAATTGCTTTATTGGCCTTCTAGCTTCAAAGGGAGTTAGAAGTGAAAGGCTGCTGAGTCTATGAGACTGGAATGTTTCTCTTTTTCTCATTGCCTTGAAATCCTATACCTCAAGCCGACTGTTTTTGTTGTCTCCAGATCACACAGCCCTAGACAGCAGCCGGGGTGACACGAGTGATTTACACAGTGTGCATTTGCATTTAATATTCCTCTTCTTGGGCTTCCCTGGTGGCGCAGTGGTTGAGAGTCTGCCTGCCGATGCAGGGGACGTGGGTTCGTGCCCCGGTCGGGGAAGATCCCACATGCCGCAGAGCGGCTGGGCCCATGAGCCATGGCTGCTGAGCCTGCGTGTCCGGAGCCTGTGCTCCGCAACGGGAGAGGCCACAACAGTGAGAGGCCCGCGTACTGCAGTCTGCCTGCCGATGCAGGGGACGTGGGTTCGTGCCCCGGTCGGGGAAGATCCCACATGCCGCAGAGCGGCTGGGCCCATGAGCCATGGCTGCTGAGCCTGCGTGTCCGGAGCCTGTGCTCCGCAACGGGAGAGGCCACAACAGTGAGAGGCCCGCGTACTGCAAAAAAAAAAAAAAAAAAAAAAAAAAATATTCCTCTTCTTTGCTTTCTCAATGATTCAAGAGCAAAGCACTGGAGAAGACCAAGGTCATCCAACTTTTTTAACAGGATTTTCAGGATTAGGAAAATTCAGATACAGTTCAGAGGTGGCAGCAGCAGTGTAGCATGAAAAATATTATGTTTGGAAAATCTATTCCTCTGAGTGGCAACTGGATACAAGAGTTGATACAACCAGGGGTCCTCTCTTAGAGGAACATGAAGGGCAAGGCGTGCCAGCGAGCCTTCCAATATTGCAGTTTGGTGATTTTTTTAAAAATTTATTTTATAGAAGTATAGTGGATTTACAATGTTGCGTTAATTTCTGCTGTACAGCAAAGTGATTCAGTTATACATACACATATATATATATACACACACATTCTTTTGCATATTCTTTTGCATTATGGTTTATCATAGGTATTGAATACAGTTCCCAGTGCTATGTGGTAAGACTTTGTTGTTTATCCATTCTCTATATGATAGTTTGCATCTGCTAATCCCAAACTCCTGTGATTTTGTTTAAAGCGAATGGGAAGAACATGGGTGGGAGCAGGAGAAGACCTGGCGATAAAGAATCAGATATAGAAGTAGGAATGTTGCCTCTGTTCTTCTGCAGTGCTGTTCACATTTACCCCACAGTATAATGCCCCACAAAACTGTAGGCCTCAGGTGGTCCTGCCAAGCTCCCGTGCAATAGAGGTAGCTTTGGAAATTACTGTCAGTCAGGTATTTGAAGAAATTCCACAGTATATGGTAATGATGGTGATGATGGTGATGATGATGACAGTGATGATGATAATAACTTATCTATGAATCTCAGTTCACAAACTTGGAATCGCAATAGGTATTACTGCCTTTACTTTCACTAACATGCCTTAACTTCTGTTTCTGAGTCCTATTTACCCAGTGGAAAAGTTAAGCTTAGGCCTCCCTGGGGTTCAAGGGTGAGCCAGGGGTGAGTGGTTCAAGGGTGAGTCACAACTCCTGGTCTTACTGCCAAGTATGACTATAGGGCAACCTTGTCTTTGGCCATTGGACCTGCAAGCTGGCTTGACCATGAGAAGAAGCCTGTTGTTCCTATCCTCATCGTTTACTTAGGTCTGGCGTTCTTCTGCTGCTTCCTTGCCATGCTTGTGGCCCTTATGGAATCTTAAGCAAGTCTTCCTCTGATCCCGTGTGCCTAGAAACCCTAAGAAGCCATCTTCCTCCTGGGGCCTTGACACCTTCCTGGTGATATTGCTGAGGAGCAGAGCCCAGGACCTCTGTACTCTCAGGAACCTGGCCTGGGGCAGTGAGGAGAGTTGGTAGCTGGGGTTGAGCCCTCTCTGTGTTGCCATTATCTGCTGTCCTGAAAGCATTCTGCCTTTCCTCATTCCTCCCTTGAGACAATGAGCTTAGAGCCTACCTCTTACTTTAGTGGGAGACAAGTGAGCAGGGAAAAGACAGGGAGAGAAAAGCGTAGGTTGTCATCTCAAATATATAGACAAAACTGGAAAAACAGACTCCTAAGTCTGCCATGAAAGAGTGGAAATCTTTTCTAAGATGAGATAGAGATCCAGATGAATATGTTGAAACCAAAAGAACAGCTTTCTTGTTGTGCCAGAACCATGCTGGCTTCCTACGGAAAACATACTCTGATTCAGCCTGAGAAACAATTGTGTCTCAGGCGGAGAGTTACAGAGTTGGCACCGTAGAGTTACTTTGGATAATCCAATGTAATTACGTGGTAGTTTAAAAACTTCTCTGCTTAATAATAGGATGCTGTAAGAGGCAGGTGGTGTGTAAAGCAGCGCAGCTCTCAAAGGTCCGATGGCCCTTTACCTCATCTCTTCATACTCAGACAGCTCTGGTTCTTTCTTTTACTTTGACTGGAATTTGATTCAACTCCTTTTGGTGTGTTAGGGCTAGAGGAAACTGTTGACAGCATCAGACACATCATGCCTTATCTCACATATACATTTAGGTTCAGTGTTCAAAGGTGCCAGTGTGGCTGAGTGGGATAAACATGGATCCTGGTCCTAGAAGACATAGATACATAATCCTTGCTACACTTAATCCCCTCGGTGGTCGTCAGCAGGTTGCTTATGCTATCCAAGGCTTGGTTTCCCTTATTGTAAAATAGAAATTAAAATATCTACTCCATGATTTTGTTCTGAGGGTCAAATGAAATAATGTGATGAAAGGAGGTTTGTAAAATACTTTTATACAATTCCTTCCTTCTTTTTAAAAATGTTTGTTACATGTGTGCCATGTGCCAAACACTTTG
Source organism: Lipotes vexillifer (assembly GCF_000442215.2). NCBI lineage: Eukaryota > Metazoa > Chordata > Mammalia > Artiodactyla > Lipotidae > Lipotes > Lipotes vexillifer. The sequence goes on from NW_006787464.1 coordinate 1,961,074, forward strand.
CTTTGGAGCTTTATAGATAAAATATAATCACTTCCCTCCAGAAATATAATCTAGTAAAGTAGAATGGTAAGTAGACAAAAGGGTACAGTGTGAAGCAGTATCTGCAGCTACAGAAATGTGTCATAACATGTGTAAGCGAGGTAACTACAGAGTCTGTATATAGGAAGATGGTGCTAGAATGGGCTTCCTGAAGGAGCTGATACCCAGATTGAGTCTTAGAAGATGAAGAAGAGTTGGGCAGTATGAGGAGGATTGGTGAGAAAGACATTCCAAGGTATCAATAACAGAACAAGACAGTAAAGCAGCAAACACCCGCATTGGTGTCTGTTGGTGGAAACAGAGGTTCCAGACATATTAATATGGCTGGAGCGTGAAATTTGAAGCAACATGTAACTAGAGATGAAAATGGAGAAGGAGTTAAAGGCCAGAGTATTCTGATAAGGGAATTCTTTGGGTGATGAGAAATCATTGAAGGGTCTTATGCCATACGATTTTAATTTTAAATAGATAACCACAATGCAGGGTTTCACTGGGTCAGCTACAGGTTTGACATATCAAGACTAGTCAGAGAAAGTCCAGTAGTCCAGGGAAACAATGATGAAGGTTTGAGTTAGCACAGTGGCATTACGAATAGAGTATAAAAGAATAGAGTGATCCTTGGAACTTGATTTTGCTCTTAGGGATATTGATATAAATATGGAAACCAAAAATGGTTGATGCCATCTGAGAAAAAATATAGAGGTAGAAACAAGTTTAGGCAAGGATGAATTTAGTTTGGAACATGTGTAATTTAAGGCATCCAGGTGAAGATGTGTGGTTGGATGTTAGGATTATGAACATAAGGCTCATATAAGAGTCTGGGCTAGTAACATAGATGTGTTCATTATACTTAATAAATGCAACTTGAGAGACAGTCATCATTGAGCCCTTTTGGTCACTTTTGGTACCCTAGATAGTCTCATTTTAGTAAGTAAAATATCTGATCTTATGTAGTAGTTGAAATTGCAAATCAGCATTTCAAGTCAAACTTCTGCCTTCCCACTGTGAGCAGGCAATAGATGGGAGGAGGGAGGAAAGTAAGGGTCAGAAAAGGTCTCTTTTGACTGGCACCAGTGTAATCTGGTATGGGGTTGCTCTGGCTGTTCCAGATGGTTCAAGGTGGTTCTTTCCTTTTTGAGCACTTCCATGGGCTCATTGAAGAGTTGTGTACTGAGCTATGGTGACTACCGCTATGCTAGCTACCCATGCCAGCAGTGTGTTTCCTTTGGCTGATTACTTATGACCGCTCCCCATCTTCACTTTGTGAAGATACATTAGTACAGCTGTAATATAAGATGTGCTTTCCACTTCCAGTTCTGCTCAGGTGCTATAGAATTTCATTCTGGAGCATGGGACTAGTTGACATCTGTTGTCTTGGGGCCTCAACCAAAACCCAAGTAGATTGAATCCCAGTTTCAGATCCTGTTTCAAAGATGTGTGAATTGTTTCATTAGAAGTTGTAACTGAAATGATGAGACCGCCCCGCATCTTCCCCCAGCAAGAAGGCTCATGAGGGAAGACAAGTGGAATAGGGACAGATTGCTAGGGGGAACCATCATTCAGAAAGTGAGCTGAGGCAGAGAAGGAGAGCGACAGAAACAATGGTCGAGGCAGAAGAAGAACCAGGAGATAAAGGAGTCACAGAAATTGTAGAGTGGGTTACAAGAGGAGGGCATACTCAGCACATCAGATGCATGTAATTAGATGAGGGCTAAAATACGAAAATATTGGATTTAGCAATTAGGAGATCAATCATTACCATATCAAGCAAATCCAGGAAAAGAAGGGGAACTGGTGAAGCCTTTTGAGAAGTCTAGATGAAAGAGGAGAGATCTTAGATGTTAGAGGGGGTGTGGGATCAAGGATTTTGGAATGGGAGGAACTTAAGCAGGCTCACAGGCTGAGGGAAAACAGGCATTAGAGAGGGGTGATTTGAAGATGCAGGAAAGGGAGAGGATAATTGCTGGCAGATGTTTAAAGCTGATTACTTCTTTTGTGAGCATTTTCATCATTTCATAGGGTGTAGAAAAGAAGGAGATCAAGGTCACAGCTAAGAAGTTAGGGCTGATCAGGAGGGCAAGCTCATTCTCTGAAAAAGGAGGGGAGTCACTTAAGCATATCTTTCAATGTATTTATTCCTGGTGGCAGAAAGTTGAAGGAGATCACATGTGACGTCTTTAGCTTCCTCACTGAAGTAGTGGGTAAGGCTATTTTGCTGAATGTGATGAGTCAGGATCTTAAGTCACTTATTCTTATACACTCATTTAGAAATTTGAAAGACTCCATTGAGGGGAGTGGTATTATTATGCCTAACAGAGAGATTTGGAAACAAATGATCAGAACACTTCAGTGACTCACCAGCGGTCACCCAGGTGGCTTAGGTCAGAGTCTGGACTGCATCAGGAGTCTCCAGATTGTTAGTTTATTGGCACTGGAGAGTTTAAGAGGTTTTTTTTTTTTTTTTTTTTTTTAAGGGGTTTTTATGTTTTATCTTTACCAGTCAATCAAAGAGCAAAGGGTAAAAATAGAAATTTTAAAAAATAGTTTTCAATGTGCATATCTCATCATCTTTTCACTCTCCTTTTTATGGCTAAACTTTAACAATTATTTACTGAGTATCTCATGTCTTCTATCATATTTTGTGACAGGTGCTACGCTGAGAAACCAAATATGTAACTGATATTTACTGAGCACGTACTATGTGCCACGAACTACTCTAAGTACTTTATACATATTAATGACTGTAATCCTCACAACAACCCATTGAGAGTGGAGAACTCCTATTATTTCCATATTACAAATAAGGAAACCAAAGTCCAGTGAGGTTAAGTCACTTACACTGGGTCACACAGATATTAAGTGACAAAGCCAGGCTAGACTAGCTCAAGCGCTCACAGTTTTATCCATTATAGTATGTATAGTTCCTGCTGTTAAGGAGCTTACCTTTTTTGGGAAAGCAGAAAGTAAACAGAATTGCCTTTAACAAATAAGGCAATCAGTAGCAAGATAATGTAACAATACAAGGAGAGCAGTAATGCAGAGCATGATGAATTGCAAAATGACTAGTCCAGTTAGAAATGTGAGGAAGGAGATCTCAGTGTGGGTTTGATTGCCTGGCAGGTAGGGTTAGAATGGTTTGACTCACAAAGCAAGAGAGGTAAGAATAATCAGAGCTTGGCAATAGGCAGCAACACTCTTTTAAGGTCTGTCAAAATTTACATTTTCATGAAGAAATGACAAAGCAAGAGCTAGGTTTTAGACAAAGCAGAGGATTCATATCCATCCATTTATGCAACCATCTATCCAATAAGTATTTTTTGCATCTTTGCTCAATGATATGTTCCATGCTGGAGTTGTTAGGATTCTTGGGTAAGAGACCACACCTTATTTGCTTTTCTATCACCAACAGTATTTTTTTTTGAATTTTATTTTATTTATTTTTTATACAGCAGGTTCTTATTAGTTATATATTTTATGCATATTAGGGTATATACGTCAATCCCAATCTCCCAATTCATCCCACCACCACCACCACCACCCCCTGCCACTTTCCCCCCTTGGTGTCCATACATTTGTTCTCTACATCTGTGTCTCTATTTCTGCCCTGCAAACTGGTTCATCTGTACCGTTTTTCTAGGTTCCACATATATGCGTTAATATACGATATTTCTTTTTCTCTTTCTGACTTACTTCACTCTGTATGACAGTCTCTAGATCCATCCACATCTCTACAAATAACCCAATTTCATTCTTTTTTATGGCTAATATTCCATTATATACATGTAACACATCTTCTTTATCCATTCATCTATCAATGGGCATTTAGGATGCTTCCATGACATGGCTATTGTAAATAGTGCTGCAATGACCACTGTGGTACATGTCCCTTTTTGAATTATGGTTTTCTCTGGGTGTATGCCCAGTAGTGGGATTGCTGGGTCATATGGTAGCTCTATTTTTAGATTTTGAAGGGACCTCCATACTGTTCTCTATAGTGGCTGTATCAATTTACATTCCCACCAACAGTGCCAGAGGGTTCCCTTTTCTCCACACCCTCTCCAGCATTTCTCGTTTGTAGATTTTCTGATGATGCCCATTCTAACTGGTGTGAGGTGATACCTCATTGTAGTTTTGATTTGCATTTCTCTAATAATTAGTGATGTTGAGCAGCTTTTCATGTGCTTCTTGGCCATCTGTATGTCTTCTTTGGAGAAATGTCTATTTGGGTCTTCTGCCCATTTTTGGATTGGGTTGTTTGTTTATTTAATATTGAGGTGCATGTGCTGTTTACATATTTTGGAGATTAATCCTTTGTCCATTAATTTGTTTGCAAATATTTTCTCCCATTCTAAAGGTTGTCTTTTCATCTTGTTTGTAGTTTCCTTTGTTTGCTGGGGAGTTTTTTGCTGTGCAAAAGCTTTTAAGTTTCGTTAGGTCCTATTTGTTCATTTTTGTTTTTAATTCCATTACTCTAGAAGGTGGATCAAAAAAGATCTTGCTGTGATGTATGTCAAACAATGTTCTTCCTATGTTTTCCTCTAAAAGTTTTATAGTGTCCAGTCTTACATTTAGGTTTCTAATCCATTTTGAGTTTATTTTTGTGTATGGTGTTAGGGAGTGTTCTAATTTCATTCTTTTCCATGTAGCTGTCCAGTTTTCCCAGCACCACTTACTGAAGAGACTGTCTTTTCTCCATTGTATATCCTTGCCTCCTTTGTCATAGATTAGTTGACCATAGGTGTGTGGGTTTATCTCTGGGCTTTCTATCCTGTTCCACTGATCTATATTTCTGTTTTTGTGCGATTACCATACTGTATTGATTGCTGTAGCTTTGTAGTATAGTCGCAAGTCAGGGAGTCCGATTCCTCCAGCTCTGTTTTTTTCCCTCAAAACTGCTTTGGCTATTTGGGGTCTTTTGTGCCTCCATACAAATTTTAAGAGTTTTTTTTCTAGTTCTGTAAAAAATGCCATTGGTAATTTCATAGGGATTGCATTGAATCTGTAGATTGCTTTGGGTAGTATAGTCATTTTCACAATATTGTTTCTTCCAGTCCAAGAACATGGTATATCTCTCCATCTGTTTGTATCATCTTTAATTTCTTTCATGAGTGTCTTATGGTTTTCTGCATACAGGTCTTTTGTCTCCCTAGGTAGGTTTATTCCCAGGCATTTTATTCTTTTTGTTGCAGTGGTAAATGGGAGTGTTTCCTTAATTTCTTCTTCACATTTTTCATCATTAGTGTATAGGAATGCAAGAGATTTCTGTGCATTAATTTGGTATCCTGCAACTTTACCAAATTCATTGATTAGCTCTAGTAGTTTTCTGGTGGCATCTTTCAGATTCTCTAGGTATAGTATCATGTCATCTGCAAAGAGTGACAGTTTTACTTCTTCTTTTCCAATTTGTATTCCTTTTATTTCTTCTTCTTCTCTGATTGCCATGGCTAGGACTTCCAAAACTATGGTGAATAATAGTGGTGAGAATGGACATCCTTGTCTTATTCCTGATCTTAGAGGAAATGTTTTCAGTTTTTCACCATTGAGAATGATGTTTGCTGTGGGTTTGTCATATATGGCCTTTATTATGTTGAGGTAGTTTCTCTCTATGCCCACTTACTGGGGAGTTTTTATCAGCAAAGGAATTGTTGAATTTTGTCAAAAGCTTTTTCTGCATCTATTGAGATGATCATATGGATTTTCTTCTTCAATTTGTTAATATGGTGTGTCACATTGATTGATTTGCATATATTGAAGAATGCTTGCATGCCTGGGATAAATCTCACTTGAGCATGTGTATGATCCTTTTAATGTGTTGTTGGATTCTGTTTGCTAGTATTTTGTTGAGGATTTTTACATCTATATGCATCAGTGATATTGTTCTGTAATTTTCTTTTTTTGTAGTATCTTTGTCTGGTTTTGATATTCAGGGTGATGGTGGCCCCATAGAATGAGTTTGTGAGTGTTCCTTCCTCCACAATTTTTTGGAAGAGTTTGAGAAGGATGGGTGTTAGCTCTTCTCTAAATGTTTGCTAGAATTCACCTGTGAAGCCATCTGGTCCTGGACTTTTGTTTGTTGGAAGATTTTAAGTCACAGTTTCAAGTTCATTACTTGTGATTGGTCTGTTCATATTTTCTATTTCTTCCTGGTTCAATCTTGGAAGGTTATACCTTTCTAAGAATTTGTCCATGTCTTCCAGGTTGTCCATTTTATTGGTATAGAGTTGCTTGTAGTAGTCCCTTAGGATGCTTTGTATTTCTGAGGTGTCTGTTGTAACTTCTTCTTTTTCATTGCTAATTTTATTGATTTGAGTCCTCTCCCTCTTTTTCTTGATGAGTCTAGCTAATGGTTTATCAATTTTGTTTATCTTCCCAAAGAACCAGCTTTTAGTTTTATTGATCTTTGCTCTTGTTTTCTTTGTTTCTATTTCATTTATTTCTGCTCTCATCTTTATGATTTCTTTCCTTCTGCCAAATTTGGGTTTTGTTTGTACTTTTTTCTCTAGTTCCTTTAGGTGTAAGCTTAGGTTATTTATTTGAGATTTTTCTTGTTTCTTGAGGTAGGCTTGTATAGCTATAAACTTCCCTCTTAGAACTGCTTTTGCTGCATCCCATAGGTTCTGGATTATCGTGTTTTCATTGTCACTTGTCTCTAGGTATTTTTTGATTTCCTCTTTGATTTATTCAGTGATCTCTTTGTTATTTAGTAACGTATTCTTTAGCCTCCACGTGTTGGTGCTTTTTACATTTTTTTCCCCTGTAATTGATTTCAAATCTCATAGCGATCTGGTCAGAAAAGATGCTTGATATGATTTCAGTTTTCTTAAGTTTACTGAGGCTTGATTTGTGACCCAAGATGTGATCTATCCTGGAGAATGTTCCGTGTGCACTTGAGAAGAAAGTGTAATCTGCTGTTTTTGGATGGAATGTCCTATAAATATCAATTAAATCAATATGGTCTATTGTGTCATTTAAAGCTTGTGTGTCCTTAGTAATTTTCTGTTTGGATATCTGTCCATTGGTGCAAGTGAGGTGTTAAGGTCCCCCACTATTATTGTGTTACTGTCGATTTCCTCTTTTATAGCTGTTAGCAGTTGCCTTATGTATTGAGGTGCTCCTATATTGATGCATATATATTTATAATTGCTATGTCTTCTTCTTGGATTGATCCCTTGATCATTATGTAGTGTTCTTCCTTGTCTCTTGTAACATTCTTTAGTTTAAAGTCTATTTTATCTGCTATGAATATTGCTACTCCAGCTTCCTTTTGATTTCCATTTGCATGGAATATCTTTTTCCATCCCCTCACTTTCAGTCTGTATGTGTCCCTAGTCTTCAGTGGGTCTCTTGTAGACAGCATATATTTGGGTCTTGTTTTTGTATCCATTCAGGGAGCCTGCGTCTTTTGGTTGGAGCATTTAATCCATTCACATTTAAGATAATTATCCATATGTATGTTCCTAATACCATTTTTTTCATTGTTATGGGTTTGTTTTTGTAGGTCGTTTTCTTCTCTCCTGTTTCCTACTTAGAGAAGTTCCTTTAGCATTTGTTGTAGAGCTGGTTTGGTGGTGCTGAATTCTCTTAGCTTTTGCTTCTCTGTAAAGCTTTTGATTTCTCCATCGGATCTGAATGAGATCCTGACCATGTAGAGTAATCTTGGTTGTAGGTTCTTCCCTTTCATCACTTTAAATTTATCATGCCACTCCCTTCTGGCTTGTTGAGTTTCTGCTGAGAAATCAGCTGTTAACCTTATGGGAGTTGCCTTGTATATTATTTGTCTTTTTTCCCTTGCTGCTTTCAATAATTGTTTTTTGCCTTTAATTTTTGACAATTTGATTACTGTGTGTCTCAGCATGTTTCTCCTTGGGTTTATCTTGCCTGGGACTCTCTGCACTTCCTGGATTTGGGAGGCTATTTCCTTTCCCACATTAGGGAAGTTTTTGACTATAATCTCTTCAAATATTTTCTTGGGTCCTTTCTGTCTCTCTTCTCCTTCTGGGACCCCTATGATGAGAATGTTGTTGCATTTAATGTTGTCCCAGAGATCTCTTAGGCTGTCTTCATTTCTTTTCATTCTTTTTTCTTTATTCTGTTCTGCTGCAGTTAATTCCACCTTCCAGGTCACGTATCCATTCTTTTGCCTCAGTTATTCTGCTACTGGTTCCTTCTAGTGTATTTTTTATTTCAGTTATTATATTGTTCATCTCTGTTTGCTTGTTCTTTAATTCTTCTTGGTGTTTGTTCTTTAATTCTTCTGGGTCTTTGTTAAACATTTCTTGCATCTTCTCGATCGTTGCCTCCATTCTTTTTCTGAGGTCCTGGATCATCTTCACTATCATTATTCTGAATTCTTTTTCTGGAAGGTTGCCTATCTCCACTTCATTTAGTTGTTTTTCTGGGGTTTTATCTTGTTCCTTCATCTGTTACATGGCCCTCTGCCTTTTCATCTTGTCTATCTTTCTGTGAATGTGGTTTTTGTTCCACAGGCTGCAGGATTGTAGTTCTTGCTTCTTCTGTCTGCCCTCCCATGGATGAGGCTATCTAAGAGGCTTTTGCAAGTTTCCTGATGGGAGGGACTGGTTGTGGGTAGAGCTGTGTGTTGCTCTGGTGGGCAGAGCTCAGTAAAACTTTAATCTGCCTGTCTGCTGATGGGTGGGGCTGGGTTGCCTCCCTGCTGGTTGTTTGGCCTGAGGCAACCCAACACTGGAACTTACCTGGGCTCTTTGGTGGGGCTGATGGTGGACTCTGAGAGGGCTCTCGCCAAGGAGTACTTCCCAGAACTTCTGCTGCCAGTGTCCTTGTCCTCATGGTGAGACACAGCCACCTCCTGCCTCTGCAGGAGACCCTCCAACATTTGTAGATAGGTCTGGTTCAGTCTCCTGTGGGGTCACTGCTTCTTCTCCTGGGTTCCAATGTGCACACTACTTTGTGTGTGCCCTCTAAGGGTGGAATCTCTATTTACCCAAGTCCTGTCAAAGTCCTGCAATCAGATCCTACTAGCCTTCAAAGTCTGATTTTCTAGGAATTCCTCCTCCCATTGCCAGACCCCCAGGTTGCGAAGCCTGATGTGGTCCTCAGAACCTTCACTCCAGTGGTTGGACTTCTGTGATATAAGTGTTCTCCAATTTGTGAGTCACCCACCCAGCAGTTATGGGATTTGATTTTATTGTGATTGCACCCCTCCCACCATCTCATTGTGGCTTCTCCTTTGTCTTTGGATGTGGGGTATCATTTTAGTGAGCTGCAGTGTCTTCCTGTCGATGATTGTTCAGCAGTTGTGATTCCAGTGCTCTCACAAGAGCTAGTGAGAGCATGTCCTTTTACTCTGCCATCTTGAACCAATCTCTGGTACATGACTCTTTTTGAGTTATGGTTTTCTCAGGGTATATGCCCAGTAGTGGGATTGCTGCGTCATATGGTAGTTCTATTTTTAGTTTTTTAAGGAACCTCCATACTGTTCTCCAGAATGGCTGTATCAATTTATATTCCCACCAACAGTGCAAGAGTGTTCCCTTTTCTCCACACCCACTCTAGCATTTATTGTTTGTAGATTTTTTGATGTTGACCATTCTGACCAGTGTGAGGTGATACCTCATTGTAGTTTTGATTTACATTTCTCTAATGATTAGTGATGTCGAACATCCTTTCATGTGTTTGTTGGCAATCTGTATATCTTCTTTGGAGGAGCGTCTATTTGGGTCTTCTGCCCATTTTTGAATTGGGTTGTTTGTTTTTTTGATATGGAGCTGCATGAGCTGCTTGTGTATTTTGGAGATTAATCCTTTGTCAGTTGCTTCATTTGCAAATATTTTCTCCCATTCTGAGGGTTGTCTTTTGGTCTAGTTTATGGTTTCCTTTGCTGTGCAAAAGCTTTTAAGTTCCATTAGGTCCCATTTGTTTATTTTTGTTTTTATTTCCCTTTCTTAGAAGGTGGGTCAAAAAGGATCTTGCTGTGATTTATATCATGGAGTGTTCTGCCTATGTTTTCCTCTAAGAGTTTTATAGTGTCTGGCCTTACATTTAGGTCTTTAGTCCATTTTGAGTTTATTTTTGTGTATGGTATTAGGAAGTGTTCTAATCTCATTCTTTTACCTTAAGCTTTCCAGTTTTTCCAGCACCACTTGTTGAAGAGGCTGTCTTTTCTCCATTGTATATATTCTTGCCCCCTTTATCAAAGATAAGGTGACCATTTGTGTATGGGTTTATCTCTGGGCTTTCTTATCCTGTTCCATTGATCTATATTTCTGTTTTTGTTGATGGCTCTTTTTGATGCTCATTTTAAAATGTCCTTACCCAGATGAAAATGATCTGAAGGGTGGAGAGCAGTTGGTTAACATGCAATTTGCCCCAACTGGTGGTCTCATTCTATGTAGTGCCAATCTCACAAGCCCAGAAAGGCCAGCCACTTGAGGAAATTCCCTCAGAGAGGACTAGAAACTGGGAAAAGGTCAGCAAAGCTTCTCAGATTTAAAAATACAGAGCCAGGAAACAAAGGATTTGATGCAACTTTTACAACTACAAATTAAATGTAAAGAATGACACATCATTACATAAGCAGCATAAAATATAATTTAAATGTCAAAAGAGCTGAAGATGCTCTAATCATGTAAGAAAAAAATGACAAAATGTGTTGAACATCTCCATTTGTACTCTACAAAACAAGTGAAAAGTAAAAATGGCATTGTTTTATAATGGAAAAATACAAAAATCAGTCTTTATACTGTTTTTACAGTGTTTATAGGAATCCCTATGTTTATTTTCCCAAATTGTAAAAATATCCATCTTTTAAAAGTTCTTATGACTTTAAGGGACTGTGGTTATATTTGAATACAAGGAGGTGTCATTCAGCTTATGACAGTGCTTGAATGTGATATGTGTGCCTATTAAAGTTATGGTTAACTCTGATGTATATGAAGGGTACATTTTCATTGGGAGGAGTAGGTGTATCACAGATTGCTCTTGCTGTACTACTTGGAATATGATTTCACGTACATTCTGCTCTCTTGAAAATTAGCTTTGTAGCAGTTGGTTTCCCTACTTCTGCCACCCACTTACATTTTAGTTCTCTATTTTGAAGCTTGTGAGATATATTTTAAAACATCATATTAACGTTTTATGTCTCTGTCTGGGTACAGTGGTTTCACATATGCTGTTCTTCAACAGATGCCGAATTTTACTAGTTTTTGGTTGTCAGAGATATCAATCTAATCAAGGCTAAATAAATGGATACATATGTATATATATTTGTGCATATATAATATGCATTTATATGTGTGTGTGTGTGTGTGTGTGTGTGTGTGTGTGTATATATATATATATATATATATATATGTTATAGCTTAGGAATTTTACTCTTCATTTATTAAACGTTTATTAAGCTCCTGCTGTGTTCCTTGTAGTGACCTATATATATATTATATATGTTATAGCTTAGGAATTTTACTCTTCATTTATTAAACGTTTATTAAGCTCCTGCTGTGTTCCTTGTAGTGACCTGAGCACTAAGAACGCTAAGGTTATTAAGACACAGCATCCTGGTCTCAAGAGCTCTCAGAATTCTGGTTGAGAGAAACTTGGAACAGTATATTGTGGTAAATTCTGTACTAGCAGCCAGCAGTGAACATAGAGAGCTTTGGGAATTCACAGGAGAGAAACCTATTCTAAACTAGGACAGAAAGAATTGAGCAAGGATTCCTGGAGATGACTTTATTTTAGCGAACCAGTCTTTAGAAGTAATTTATTTATTCAGGTTTCTGATATTTTCAATATCTTATTACCCAGTTCAGTAAAGGATGAGATGTAAGGGAAAGGAGATTGAGTTAGAAAAAAAAGAGAGAGTTAAGAGCCATCTCAGAATGCCTCTGTGGTTTGCCCTGGAATATAACTTCCATTACAGATGATTGTTTTTTGGCTCTGGGTCTCTTAGGAGAAGGGAGTGGGGATCATCTCCCTGATTATGGGAGAAACCAAAACAAGAGTATATAATTCTCTCTGGGTCTCTGAGAGGCAGGGCTTGAAGAATTGCCCTGCAATTCTTAGAACAATTGCCTTTAGGGCCACATTTCCACAGCCAATCTTGGGTGGTGATACAGTGACTACATGGACTTCCCTTTCAGGTTAGTCATTGCTCCAACTAGGAAAGCAACACAATGTGTCATGCACTTGAGGTATCATGAAAACAGGCAATGAAAGGGAAACAATTCTATATAACCTCTAAAAAAGTCAGTAAATGGTAGTACTATAAAAGATTCAAAGTCACTTCTGCCAATTTACATGTTACTTCCCATGGTTCTCCCCCAGATTAGAAAAGCTACAATCCTTCGCCAAAAATTCAGTATGGAAATATTTTCTGATATAGAAAACCACAGGAAGAATTTGAATTTTGTTGCATTGTGCCAACATACTGACAGTGTTTTTTTTTTTTTTTTTTTTTTTATGGGAAACAACGTTAGAAAGCAAGCACAGTAGAGTTTATTTAAAAGAACACCTGCTTTGAAAATAACCCCTGTTAGGGGGAAACAATTTCTGAACTGTCTTTTTTTTTTTTTTGCATGGAAAAATCCACAGATGAATTGAAAATGTCAAGTTGTTGTTAGTTATAAGTGCAAAATTTGCCTTGTGGGCCACACTTTATATTTCATTTGAAGTACCAGGGTCGTGTTCTGATTTAATGATATTGTAATATCTGTCTTTCACTCTTTTGTTGACATCTGTCTGCACCTGGTAATTTTCATTTATATATATATCTCCATCCTTTGGAAGAGAAGGGCTAGAAGAAAGGAACATTTGAGGGTTGTCTTGAACACTCACATCAGCCACCAGGAAAGATCTCTAAAGAAAACCCTCCTCCCAGCATCAGGGAATGGATGGATAAGATGGAGAATAAGCTTAGGCAGAGAGAACAATTCCCCTCACATCCATGCTTTGCATCTGTGTTATAACAAGTATTTATAATGTAGATGCAGAGTGAGAACCTCAACACAGGAGACAGACAGTGATTTAGAATAAGAAGCACAGAAAATGCTTGAAGAATCAAGAAAAGCATCACAGTAGTATAGAAGATACTTATTGAGGACCTACCTTTTTGCCAGACACTGAGCTACAATAAAATATGACATAGCCCTTATCTTTAAGAGTGTGCCTTCTACTGAGGGAAACAGGTCCATCCACAACTAACTATATCCTAATACAGCCTAACTTATTAGTACACTAAAGTGCTGATTAATTCTGATTAATTAAGAGGTAAGGAGGCGTCACTGAGTAGGAAATATTTGAGTGGAGCCTTGACAAATAGGGAGAATATCAATAGGCAGAGAGGGGAAAAGTGGGAATAATAGATCAAGATCTAGCATTAGATCTGGAATCCAGGACAATAATCTGATCATGATCAAAGCATCAAGAAGTGAGGTAGGGAGGTGAGACTAACAGGAATGTTGAATTGAAGCAAGGCAATGTAGCCAGAAGACCCTTGACACTGTGCCAGCCAGGGTGCTTCTAGGATGGGTGGTGGTATAGGAGACACTGCTAGGTGTCCAACTTGTATCCATCCTCCCCTTTCTTCTTATGAACGGGGACCTAATTCTAATTTGGGAGCCAAAGTGCCTGCATAAAATTACTTACCTTCTCAGAACTCCCTTGTAGCCAGGGATGGCTATGTAACAGTTTGGGCCATTAAGATATAAGCAGAAGTTGCTCAGAGGGTATTTTTAAGATGGAACAGACACACCTGACATCTGTAGTTCATATTGCCCTCGCCCTTCTTTCCACTCAACTCACAGAGATGAGCAGCCATTTCATAACTAGGATGGCAAAAGTCTTACACTGAGGATCATAGAGCAGGAAGGAGCCTGATTCTTGAGCAATAGCTCTAGGCTACCTACGCTGGGTCCCTTGTTATGGGAGAAAAATAAACTAATTTGTTTAACCCACTGTGGCCAGGTACCTACCAATGCAGTTAAATTCAGTCCTGATTGATAGAGATAGCTTGTGGGGGAAAGCAAAAATAGTTGACCAAAAATGTAAGAGCAATTCTAACTGGAAGTTAAAAGCCCCAAGCATTGTGAAGGTGGAAGCAAGCTAGCACCAGTGCTGAGCACCCCCAACACTGTGTCCACGCAGACAGTTTCATGAGGACCCAGCCTCACCCACCAGTGGCTGGCAGCAGCCCTACACTCCCCACCACAAGGCCATGCAGCCAACCACATGGAAAACCTACTGTTCCCTCCAGTGGGCCTACAGCCACCACATGAGGCAGGGCCTTTCAACGGGGCCCAGTCCCACCTACCAGTATGACCATAGCAGTCAGCCTTGCCACAACAGAAGGGTGAATAGAGCCTGCATAGAAGGCACCCCTAGAACATATAGCTCTGGTGACCATAGGGGAGTTTTCTGTTGAGCCCCATAGGACACCTCCTATACAAGGTCCCTTCTCTAACATCAGGAAATGTAATCAATCTACCTAACACATAGAAATAAACACAGAGAAGTGGACAAAATGTGGAGACAGAGGAATATGTTCCAAATTAAGAAATAAGACAAAAGCTCAGAAGAAGAACTAAACCAAGTGGAGATAAGCAATCTACTTGATAAAGAGTTTAAGGTAATCATCATAAAGATGCTCACTGAGGCTCAGGAGGAGAATGGATGAACACAATGAGAATGAGAATTTCAACAGTTAGCAAACATAAAGAAGAACTAAACAGCTGAAGAATATAATAAATGAAATAAAAAAATAACTGGAAGGCATCAACAGTAGATTAGATGATACATAGGCATGGATCAGCAATCTGAAAGACAGAGTAGTAGAAATCACTTCAGCTGAACAGAAAAAAAATAAAAGAAAAAAGAAAGAATATTTTAAAAATGAGGATGGTGTAAGAGAGCTCTGGAACAAAATCAAATGTACCAACATTCACATTATAAGAGTTCCAGAAGAAGAGAGAGAGAAAGGAGCAGAACTTATTTGAAAATATAATAGCTGAAACCTTCCTTAACCTAGGGGAGGAAACAGACCTCTAGGTCCAGTAAGCGCAGAGAGTCCCAAACAAGATGAACCCAAATAGATCCACATCAAGATACATTATAATTAAAATGGCAAAATGAAGGATAAATAGAGAATCTTAAAATTAGAAATAGAAAACTACTAGTTATGTACAAGAGAAATCCCTTAAGACTGTGAGCTGACTTTTCAGCAGAAACTTTGCTGGCCCAAAGGAGGTGGAACAATACATTCAAAGTGATGAAAGGAAAAATCCTACAACCAAGAACAAGCTAGCAAAGTTATCATTCAGATTTGAAGGAGAGATTAAAGAATTTTACAGGGAAGCAAAATCTAAAAGAGTTCAATGCCACTAAACTGGCCTTACAAGAAATGTTAATGGGACTTCTCTAACAGAAAAGAAAAAGCCACAGCTAGAAATATGAAAATTATGAAAGGTAAAATCTCACTGGTAAAGGCAAACATACTGTAAAGGTCGTAGATCAACAAATTACAAAGCTAGTAGAAAAATTAAAAGACAAAAGTAGTAAAATTATTTATATCCTCAATAAGTAATTAAGGAATACACATTTAAAAAGTCTAAAATATGACATCAAAACATTAAATGTAGTTGGGGAGTAAAACGTAGAGTTGTTAGAATGCAATTGAACATAAGAGAACATCAAAAAAAATTATATGTATATATGAAACTTATGGTAACTACAAACCAAAAACTTATGATAGATACACCCACAAAAAAAAGAGAAAGGAATTCTAAACATAACACTAAACATAACACTAAAGATAGTCATCAAATCACAAGGAAAGAGAGCAAAAGAAGAAAGGAACACAAAAGAACTATGAAAACAACCAGAAAACAATGTACAAAATGGCAATAAGTACATGCCTATCAGTAATTACTTTAAATATAAATGGACTAAATGCTCCAATCAAAAGGCATAGAGTGGTTGGATAAAACAAAAACAAAAACACAAGACCCGTATATATGCTGGCTACAAGAGACTCATTTCAGACCTAAAGATACACACAGACTGAAAGTGAGAGGATGGGAAAGAG
>NW_006787464.1:1977176-1977385 GCF_000442215.2 Lipotes vexillifer
GTCCCTAAAAATGGAAACAAAAAGAAATCTTGGGTAGCAATACTTATATCAGGTGAAATTAACTTTCAAACAAAGACTGTAATAAGAGACAAAGAAGGACATAACGTGATAAAAGGATCACTCCAACAACAGGATATAACAATTTAAAAAGTATATGGGGCTTCCCTGGTGGCGCAGTGGCTGAGAGTCCGCCTGCCGATGCGGGGGAC
>NW_006787464.1:1977521-1984328 GCF_000442215.2 Lipotes vexillifer
TAAGAATCTGCCTGCCAATTCAGGGGACATGGGTTTGATCCCTCGCCCAGGAAGATCCCACATGCCGTGGAGTAACTAAGCCCGTGCACCAAAACTACTGAGCCTGCACTCTAGAGCCCACGAGCCAAAACTACTGAGCCCGCATGCCACAACTACTGAAGCCCATGCACCTAGAACCTTTGCTCTGCAATAAGAGAAGCCACGACAATGAGAAGCCCACGCACCGCAATGAAGAGTAGCCCCCACTAGCTGCAGCTAGAGAAAGCCCGCGCACAGCAACACAGCCAAAATATATATATATATGCACCCAACATAGGAGCACCTAAATACATAAAGCAAATATTAACAAACATAAAGGAAGAAATTGACAGTAGCACAATAATAGTACAGCATTTTAACATTCCACTTACATCAATGGACAGATCAATTAGACAGAAAATCAATAAGGAAACACTGGCCTTAAATGATACATCAGACCAGAAGTAATCAGTAGATACACATTCTTTTCAAGTGCATGTGGAATGTTCTCCAGAATAGATCTTATGCAAGGCCACAAAACATGTCTCAGTAAATTTAAGATCAAAAACATATCACACATCTATTCTGACCACAAGGGTATGAGACTAGAAATCAACTACAAGACAAAAACAAACACAGATATGTGAAGGCTAAAAAGCATGCTACTAAACAACCAATGGGCCAATCAAAGAAGAAGTCAAAAACACCTGTAGAGAAATGAAAATCGAAATCCACAACAATCCAAAATCTATGGACTGGAGCAAAAGCCATTTTAAGAGGGAAGTTTAAAGCAATATAAGCCTACTTCAGGAAATGAGAAAAATATCAAACACTCTAAACTTACACCTAAAGGAACTAGAAAAGGAAGAACAAACAAAACCTAAAGTTAGTAGAAGGAAAGATAATATAAAGACAGAGTGGAAATAATTGACATAGTGACTAAAAATATATATATATAAAAGATCAATGAAACTAAGGACTGGTTCTTTGTAAAGAGAAATAAAATGGATAAACCTTTAGCTAAACTTTAGCTAAACTCATCAAGAAAAATAGAGGAGCCAAATAAATAAACGGGACTGAAAGAGGAGTTACAACTGACACCACAGAAATACAAAGAACCATAAGAGTACTATGAACAATTGTATGTTGATAAAATAGACAACCTAGAATAAATGGATGAATTCCTAGAAATGTACAATGTCCCAAGATTGAATCAGGAAGAAATAGAAAATATGAACAGACCAATTATCAGTACTGAAATTGAATTAATAATTTAAAAACTCCCAACAAACAGAAGTCCACAACCATACAGCTTCACAGGTGAATTCTACCAAACATTTAGAGCACAGTTAACACCTATCATTCTCAAACTTTTCCAAAATAATTGAAGAGGAAGGAACAGTTCTTAACTCTTTCTGTGAGACCAGCATCACACTGATACCAAAACCAGACAAAGACACCACAGAAAAAGAGAAAATTACATCCAGTATCACTGATGAACACAGATGCAAAAATCCTTGACAAAAATGTTAGCATACCAAATTAACAGTACATTAAAAGGATCATATACCATGATCAATAAGGATTTGTCCCAGGGATGCAAGGATGGTTCAATACTCGCAAGTCAGTGTGATACAACACATTAACAAATTGAAGGATAAAAATTATATGATCATCTCAATAGGTGCAGGAAAAGCTTTTGACAAAATTCAACATCCACTTACTATAAAAACTCTCAATAAAGTAGGTAAAGAGGGAACATACCTCAATATAATAAAGGCCATATGTGACAGGCACACAGCCAATGTCTTACTCAATGGTAAAAAGATGAAAGTATTTACTTTAAGATCAAGAAAAAGACAAGGATGCCCACTCTTGCCACTTTTATTCAACATAGTACTGGAGGTCCTAGCCACAGCAATCAGACAAGGAAAAAAAAGGAAATCTAGATGGGAAAGAAAGCAGCAAAACTGTCACTGTTTGCAGATGACATGATACTATAGAAAATCGTAAAGATGCTACCAAAACTCGATTAGAACTAATAAATGAATTCAGTAAAATTGCAGGATACAAAATTAATATACAGAAATCTGTTGTGTATTCTAATAATGAACTCATAGAGAGAGAAACTAAGAAAACAGTTCTGTTTACAATTGCGTCAAAAAGAATAAAATAGCTAGGAATAAATCTAACCAAAGAGATAAAAGACTTGTACTCTGAAAACTATAAGACACTGATGAAAGAAATTGAAGATGACACAAATGGAAATATGTACTGTGCTCATACATTGGAAGAATTAATATTGTTAAAATAACCTACTACCCAAGGCAATCTACAGATTCAATGCAATTCCTATCAAAATACCAATAGTATTGTTTACAGAACTAGAAAAAATAATTTAAAAATTTGTATGGAAACACAAAAGACCCCAAATAACTAAATCAATCTTGACAAAGAAGAACAAAGCTGAAAGTATCACATGTCCTGATTTCAAACTATACTACAAAGCTACAGTAATCAAAACAGTATGGTAATGGGACAAAACCAAACAGATAAATCAGTGGAACAGAATACAGATCTCAGAAGTAAACTGACACTTTATGGTCAATTAATGTTTGGCAAAGGAGGCAAGAATATACAGTGGGGGAAAAGACAGCCTCTTCATTAAATGGTATTGGGGAAACTGGATAGCTACATGCAAAAGAATCAAACTGGACTACTTTCTCACACCATATAAAAAAATAAACTCAAAGTGGAGTAAACACTTAAATGTAAGACCTGAAACCATAAAAATCCTAGAAGAAAACATAGGTAGTATGCTTTTGGACATCAGGCTTTGCGATATATTTTTGGATCTGTCTCCTCAAGCAAGGGAAACAAAAGCAGAAATAAACAAATGGGACTACATCAAACTAAAAAACTTTTGCACAGTGAAAGAAAATGAAAAAAATGAAAAGGCTGCCTACTGAATGAGAGAAGATATTTGCAAATGATATATCTGATAAGGGGTTAATATCCAAAATATGCAAATATCTCACACAACAACAAAAACAACAACAACCTTAAAACCTGATTAAAAAATGGTCAAAGGATGTGAATTTTTCCAAAGAAGACATACAGATAGCCAACAGACAAATGAAAATATGCTCAACATCACTAATCATCAGGGAAATACAAATCAAAACCACAGTAAGATATTACCTTGCACCTGTCATAATGACTGTCATCAAGACAACAAATAGCAAATGTTGGTGAGGATGTGGAGAAAATAGAACCCTCATGCACTGTCGGTGTGATTATAAGTTAGTGCAGCCACTATGGAGAACAGCATGGAGGTTTCTCAAAAAATTAAAAACAGGATTGCCATATGATCCAGTAATTTTACTTCTGGGTATTTACCTGAAGAAAACAAAAACACTAATTGAAAAGATATGCACACCAGTGTTCATTGCACATTATTTACAAGAGCCAAAATATGGAAGCAACCTAAGTGTCCATTGTTATCTGAACAGATAAAGAAAATATGGGAGATATATATATATATATATATATATATATATATATATATATATATACACAATGGAATATTACTTAGCCTTAAAAAACAAAATCTTGCCATTTGTGGCAACATGGATGGATCTAGAGGTTATTATGCTAAATGAAATAGGTCAGACAAAGACAAATACTGTATAATATCACTAATATGTGGAATCTAAAAGCAAAACAAATAAACAAAACAAAACAAAAATAGACTCATAGATTCAGAGAAGAAACTGGTGGTTGACAGAGGGGAGGGGTGTGGGGGGATGGGCAAAATAGGTGAAGGGAATTAAGAGATACAAACTTCGAGTTATAAAATAAATAAGCCATGGTGTATATAATATACAGCATAAGGAATATGGTCAATAATATTGTAATAACTTTGTATGGGACAGATGGTTACTAGACTTATCATGGTGATCATTTCATTATGCATTCAAATGTCAAGTCTGTATGCAGTTCACCTGAAACTAACATAATATTGTAATGTCAACTCTATTTCAACAGAAAAATTAGTGAGGATGGAGAAAAGTAAACTTTCCAATCTTTTTAAGTCAGTACTCAGCAAAAGGTTCCAGTTCCTCTTTTCTTTCCTACTGAACTATTATGCATTCTTAGAACATCCATTTATTCATCATTCAAATAAATATTTATTGTGCACTTGCTATGTGTCAGGCATTGTGCTGGGTTGCAGGGATACAAAAAGGTATATGATGTGGCTCCTTAGGAAGCACATGATCCAATGAAAAAAAGGGTATCAAAGTTAATCATAAATAGTCTGGATTTGAAAAATGTGATTTAAAAATATTTCTGAAATTCTAACATAGAATAAATTATTCTCTTTCAACTGCACCAACGATTTGGAGTTTAAATTGGTTACTGATACATTAGTACTACAGAAGAAAAAGGGCTATCATGTTTTATTACTGGTGATCTTGAATTAAGGGAATACACAGTTAGTGTCTTTCTAAAGGAAAATGAATTAAGTAGCTGAAGACAGAACATCTTGGAAGACATGTAAATGCCACCACTGGACAGTTACGGATGGCTACTCTGCTTTGATAGACTTCCAGAGGCTCTAATCTCCATTTTTCAAAATCACCACACCCCATCAAACATCTAACTTCTTAAGGCAGTAAAATGGACTTGTGTGTGTCATACAACCTCTTTATGCCCCTGTAATGCTCTGGTTATCACAAAAAGCAATCCACAAGGTTGACTGCTAGCTCCTAAAATAAACATTTAATTTGAGCATTAATGCATCTCTTTCCACACATTCAGAAAACATTATTGGTCACGTGCTATGTGCCAGACACTGTATTCTGTGATGAGAAGACAGAGTAGAGGGGCATGTTGTCTGTCCTCAAGCTCCTGGTAGCCTATGCATGCTAGAGAAAACAGGTAGGTAGTAGTTTCCAGAGCAAGCACCTAACAGAGCTGCAGAAGGTGCATGGATGGTTAGTTTGTAGGAAGCCAAACAGCTTTGACGGCATCAGAGTCCAAGAGAATCTTGTAGCTAGTGTAACTCAAGCAGTGCTAGTGAGCCTGTTGCAACAATGGGCAAGGCTATTGTTTCTCTGCCCAGATATTTGGATCTTACTACAAATAGGTGGAGAAGAACACTCAGGTATATAACTTGAGGTTCTGTTAGCTCTCATATACTGAAAAAGACAAAACTTGGGCCTTTGATGGGAAGAAGGGCACTTCATCATCCCTCTTCGTATGACACATGCAGTGTGTTTTGAGATCTTGAGTCTCAGGGATTTCTGAAAGTCATTTTCAAACGTTTTATTTAAGTTAACAGTCTTGTGGTCTTCAGATGATGGTAAGTGATTTCCACAAAAGCTTTTATGCCTTATTATTGCTTTGCCTTTTAAGAAATGTGGGATGAGATAAAATGAAGAAGGTGCCTTTCCAGCCATTTCATTGCTGCTTTGCTTCCCACAGTGGATTGTTGTGCTTTTCTGAACAGATACTGAATATTGTTTTTTCTCCTAATTATTTCCACAGAGGGATAGTAACAGCTCTTTGACGTTGAGTGATGATCCCTGCTATTATTAAGATTTTGTGAGTGTGTGTTTTGAAAATTGTGGCACTGATATATGACTGCAATATTTATTTTGTTTCACCAAAATCAGCAAGGATAGAAAAACATTTGACAGGTCAACCATTCCACTGCCCACCCCCCCAACTCATTTCTGAAAGTGACTTCCAAAACCTGCTGTTAGATATCCTCATCCTTTTTTGCTCACAGCATAATAAGAATATATTAAAACCACTCATCCTGATCAAGACTTAGAAGGCCATATCTAGGCAGTATGACTTTTAGTGACTTAGTCTACCAAGACTTTTGCCTAGATGAGCAGCTGAAGAATTACCACTGTTTCATAACTCCTGGGGTTACTGTTTGACTCAGAGGCTATGTGGATGGTGGCCCTGACATTGTGCAATAAACAGTGCATACAGTCAAACCTCACAGCTTTGAGCTAAGATACTTGAAATCTGCCTACCTTAGTATTATATACTTTGGGAGTCTGCTTGCTCTCCCTAAAGACTCAAGGTTATATATTAAAATTTCATTTAAATTTTGACTCTATTCTAATATATGTCTAAGTTATAAATCATGTTTTAAATTGTTTACCATAGAGGCAAATTAATGCCCCAGAAAAACTTTCCATGTTTAAAATCCTGTACTTCTTTATACCCACTGCACACTAAAAATGAGAGGTAAACACAAAGGATGACTGCTCTGCTGAGTTGCTGTGTGCAGCTCCAGGGCCTGGAAATTCAACCTTTTTTGATTTGTGAGTGCATGCTCTCCAGGCTGCATTAATGAACCAGCCAACAGCTTTGACATAGGTGGACAGGCTGTGAAGCCTAATTGAGCCAGTTTGTGTGAGAAGGAATAACTCATGTGGAAGAAAAACAAAAATAGCATCTAAGTTTGGTCAGTATATTATACTTTAGAAAGTGCTCTCACACTAGGCTTGTGAGCTTCTTCAAAGACAATTTAAAATTCATCGTGTTGGGGCTTCCCTGGTGGCGCAGTGGTTGAGAGTCCGCCTGCCGATGCAGGGGACACGGGTTCGTGCCCCGGTCCGGGAAGATCCCACATGCCTCGGAGCGGCTGGGCCCGTGAGCCATGGCCGCTGAGCCTGCGCGTCCGGAGCCTGTGCTCCAAAACGGGAGAGGCCGCGACAGTGAGAGGCCCGCGTACCGCCAAAAAAAAAAAAAAAAAAAAAAAAAAAA
>NW_006787464.1:1984364-1997897 GCF_000442215.2 Lipotes vexillifer
AAAAAAAAAAAAAAAAAAAAAAAAAAAAAAATTCATCGTGTCATAGTTCCAAGTAGATTCTCAATAAAGATTTGTTGAGCTAGTTAACATTTATCGTTTCTGACCCTCTCTACAATATCATAAGTTGGGAAATACTGACATTTTGCAGAGGATGGATTGGAGGTTGAGTGTCAACTTGCTCGTTGTTAGTTCATGGCAGAAATGGGAGGGGGAACATGAACCCATGCCCACTGGTACATCAACAATGCACCATCCGTGACCCTAGATACCTTCCACATTCCCACATTCATGCTTTCCTCTCAATAACCACACAATTTCGAGATCCACACATATCACATTGCCTTTTCTGGTTCAGATGTCTGGTTCAGAGTAAAAACTTTTTGCTATATCCGGTAATTGTTCTTGTCAGCTTGGATTCAGTCAAACTTCAGGATGGAATGAACAAATTATAGATGGCAGTAATAGAGTGCTTCCAGGCAGGTATTTCTTACCTACTTCTTACCTACTTTATTCTGCTTCTTGGCATTCCACACGGAACTGTTTTAAATCACTCAGGAAGAGAAACTAGAATGAAAATGTCTGACTTGTAGTAGGAGCTCTGTCCTGACAGGTATCTAATGATTTTTATTACTCTATCATTCGAGGCTAGAATTATTTGCAGTGTACCAAAATCACCCTACCAAGTTTTGCAGAAAGACAATAGAAATGAGAATAATTATGTTTTCTCCTCTTTGGGGGATGGCTATCTTATCTGTATCATTCAAAAAAAATTTACACCAGCTTCCCCATGGAAGTTTCTGTGACCTGCTCCCTTATGTCCAAATCCTGTCTCTTTTTCAGGGTTGCTGACATCCCCTTCTTCCCTTAAACTTTCTATGACAATTCTGTCTCCCATAGTAGCTTCCATATCTGACTTCAGCATATGTTTGTTGTTTTTAACATCTTTATTGATATATAATTCACTTGCCATAAATGTATCCTTATAAAGCATACAGTTGAATTATTTTAGTATATTCACATAATTTGCAATTATCACCAAAATCTAAGTTTAAAATATTCCATCACCCCAAAAATGCACCCTGTGTGAGCATTTATTCTCCATTAGCATTCACTCTCCAATCCCACTCTCTTCAGCTCTAGGCAACCATTAATTTACTCTCTACCTCTATGGATTTGCCTACTCTGGACATTTCATGTAAATGACGTTATACAGTATGTGTGGTCTTTTGTGACTGGCATCTTTCACTTAATGTAATGTTTTCAGATTCATTTATGTTGTAGCATGTATTGACACTTCATTTCTTTTTATTACTGAATAATATTCCGTTGTATGGATATACCACATTTTGTTTATCCATTCAGCAATAGATGGACATTTGGGTTGTTTGTAATTTTTGGCTCTAATGAGTAATGAGAAACATTCATATGCAAGTATATAACTAGGAGGGGGATTGTTAGGTCATACAAGAATTTTTGAGAAATTGCCAAACATTTCCAAAGTGGCTGCACCATTTTTATAATCCCACTGGAAGTGAATGAGGGTTCCGATATCTTCACATCCTCACCAACACTTGTTATTGCCTGTCTTTATTATTTTAGCTATCCTAGTAGGAGTAAGTAGTATCTAATTGTAGCATCTAAGAGTAGCATCTCTCTTTAATAATGATGGTATCTTTTTATGTGCTTATGGTAATTTGTATATTACTTTTTGTGAAATATCTTTTTAAATGAGTTGTTCTTTAATTAATTGAGTTCTTTATTCCAAACACAGATATATCCAGTTATCAGTTATAAGATTTGAAAATAGTTTCTCCCATTCTGTTCATCTTTTCACTTTCTTGATGATATCATTTGTACCACATTAATTTTGATGTAGTCAAATTTCTATTTTTCTCTATTATCTCTTATGCTTTTGGTGTCATATCTAAGAAACCATTTCTGAAACTAAGGTCATGAAGATTTACTCCTGTGTTTTGTTTTGAAAATTTAAAGTTTTGGCTTTTATATTTAGGTCTATGACACATTTTGAGTTAACTTTTGAATAGGTTTTAGGTAGGGGTCCAACTTTGTTATTTTAAATGTGGATAGCCAGTTTTCGCAACACCATTTGTTGAAAAGACTATTCTTTCCTGCACTGAACTGTCTTGACATCCTTATAGAAAATCAATTAACCATAGATGCATGAGTTTATTTCTGGATTCTCAATTCTAGTCTGCTGATCTATATGTCTGTCCTTGTGCTAACACCACACTGTCTTGATTGCAAGTTAAGTTTCTTTTTTCATGACATTTAACACAATTTATTCTATACATTTGTTTTGTCAGTACACAGCACTTAAGAAGTTAGCCTTATTCCTAATCCTGTTAGACTTAAAATTTTTTTTTTTAACATCTTTATTGGGGTATAATTGCTTTACAGTGGTGTGTTAGTTTCTGCTTTATAACAAAGTGAATCAGTTATACATATACATATGTTCCCATATCTCTTCCCTCTTGCATCTCCCTCCCTCCCACCCTCCCTATCCCACCCCTCCAGGCGGTCACAAAGCACGGATCCGATATCCCTGGGCCATGCGGCTGCTTCCCACTAGCTATCTACCTTATGTTTGTTAGTGTATATATGTCCATGCCTCTCTCTTGCCCTGTCACAGCTCACCCTTCCCCCTCCCCATATTTTGTTTTTCAGTTTTATTGAAATACAGTTGATTTACAGTGTTGTGTTAGTTTCAGGTGTACAACAAAGTGATTCAGTCATATATATATATATGTAG
The DNA here is from genome assembly GCF_000442215.2 of Lipotes vexillifer. NCBI lineage: Eukaryota > Metazoa > Chordata > Mammalia > Artiodactyla > Lipotidae > Lipotes > Lipotes vexillifer. Next base: position 1,987,135 of record NW_006787464.1, read on the forward strand.
GTTCCATTAAAGGTTATTACAAGATGTTGAGTATGGTTCCTTGTGCTATACAGTAGGTCCTTATTGGTTATCTATTTTATATATAGTACTGTGTGTATTTTAATCCCAAACTCTGAATTTACACACCCCCCAATTTGGTAACCATATGTTTGTTTTATATGTCTCTGAATCTATTTCTGTTTTGTAAACAAGTTTATTTGTATCACTTTTTTAGATTTCACATATAAGCGATATCATACAAGTTAAGTTTTGAAATCAGGAACTGTGAATCCTCCAACTTTCGTTTTCAAGGCTGTTTTTGGCTATGTGAAATCCCTTGGAATTTTATACGAATTTTAGAATCAGCTTTTCTATTTATGTGGGAAAAAAAAGGGCCATTGGGATTTTGATAGGGATTGCATTGAATTTGTAGGTCACTTTTGGGAGTATTGTCATCTTAACAATGTTCAGTTTTCCAATCAGTAAACTTGGGATGTCTTTCTATTTATTTAATTCTTTAATTTTTTTAAGCAACCCTTCGTAGTTTTCAGAATACAGGTCTTACACTTCTTTGGTGTCTTAGTCTGTTAAGGCTACTATAACAAAATATCACCAGCTGGGTGGTTTATAAACAACAGAAATTTATTGCTCACAGTTCTGGAGGCTGGGAAGTCCAAGGTGCCAGCATGGTTGTTTCCTTGTGAGGGTCCACGTCCTTGTTCATAGCCAGCATCTTCTCACTGTGTCCTCACATGGTAGAAGAAGCTAGAGGTCACTCTGGAGCCTCTTTTACATGACACTAATCCCATTCGTGATAGCCCCACCCTGATGGTGTAAGCACCTCCTAAAGGGCCCACTTAGTAATACCATCACATTTGAGGGTTAGGATGTCAACATATGAATTTTGGGAGGATGCAAACATTCAGACCATATCACTTGATCAAATTTATTCCTAAACATTTTATTCTTTTTGATTCCATTGTAAATGAAATTGTTCTCTTAATTTCATTTTCTGATTGTTTATTGCTAGTGTGTAGAAATACAGTTGATTTCTGTATATTCATCTTATATTCCAAAACCTTGCAGAATTCATTTATTAGCTCTAATAGTTTTCTAGTGGATTCCTTAAGATTTTCTATTTACCAGATCATGTCATCACCAAATAGATTCTTTCTTTCCAATCATGGTGCCTTTTATTTCTTTTTCTTGCCTAATTGTACTGACTAAAACCTCCAGTACAGTATTGAACAGAAGTGATAAGAGCAGATATCCTTTTATTGTTCCCAATTGTAAGGGGAAATCATTTAGTTTTTCACTGTTAAATATGAAGATAGCTGTGGGTTTTTTCATAAATTGAGGAAGTTTCCTTCTATTCCTAGTTTATTGAGTGTTTGTACCATGAAAGGATGTTGGAATTTGTCATATGCTTTTACTGCCTTTTTTGAGATGATCACATGGGTTTTATCCTTCGTTTTATGAATATTGTATATTATATTAATTGATTTTTATTTGTTAAACCAACCTTGGATTCCTGGGTTAAATTCCACTTGGTCATAATGTCTGACTCTTTTTATATGTTGCTGAATTCAGTTTTCTACTATGTTGTTGAGAATTTTTGCATCTATATTCATAAGGGATATTGGCCTATAATTTTCTTTTCTGGTGATATCTTTGTGTGGTTTTGAAATTAGGGTAGTACTGGCTTCATAGAATGAGTTGGAAAGTGTTTCCTCTTCTTTTATTTTATTTTTTTAGAAGGGCTTTATAAGGATTTGTGTTAATTTAACAGTGAAGTCATCTGGTCCTGGACTTTTCTTTGTTGGGTGTTTTGGGGTCAAAGGATTTATAGGCAAAGAGAACAGGAAGACATACTGGAATTTGACTGGTTTTTCAAAAACAGAAAGCTAAGGTAGCTAGAGCTGAAGTGATTCCCCATTGCCTGCATGTTAAAATTTAATCTCTTTAGCTTGGTTCATGACTCTTCCATGGGGAACTTGCTTAACCTCTCTGGCTTTACCCATCTCTTGCCACTATTTCTGTTGCACTGTAAGCATCATCTGTGCTGAACTAATGATAATAATAGTTATTCTCTTCTAGGCACTATGTTAAGTCTATAACACAATCTCAATTAACCGTTATATTCAGTTTCCCAGAAATTAAAGCCCTTCTCACTTCATGACTTTGTTCACAAAGTTCCCACTACCCTCAATAAACTATGCCTTTATTCATCTCTGCTCCCTCCCTGCTTCAGTCTTGTGCAGTTGCCAAACACCTACTCATGGTTTAAGACTCACATCAAGTGTCACTTTCACAATACAGACTTTTTTAAAAACATTAAAATATTTTTTATTCTTTGTTTTATATGGTAAGTGGCATTTGGAAGAAAATCTTCTTGTTGAAAACTGGGTACTAGTTCTCTTTTTTTAAATTGAAGTATAGGAGATTTATAACATTGTGTTAGTTTCAGGGGTACAGCAAAGTGATTCAGTTATATATTTTTTTTCAGATAATTTTCCATTATAGGTTATTACAAGATATTGAATATAGTTCCCTGTGCTACACAGTAAATCCTTGTTGCTTATCTATTTTATGTTTAGTAGTTTGTATCTGTTAATCCCATACTCATAATTTATCCTTCACGCCTCATTCCTTTCCCCTTTGGTAAATATAAGTTTTTTTTCTATGTCTGTAAGTCTGTTTCTGTTTTGTATACAGAGTCATTTGTGTTATTTTTTAGATTCCACATATGAGTGATATCATATAATATTTGTCTTTCTCTGTCTGACTTACTTCACCAAGTGTAATATTCTCTAGGTCCATCCATGTTGCTACAAATGACAGTATCTCATTCTTTTTTACGGCTGAGTAATACTCCATTGTGATATATATGACATCTTCTTAAGCCAATCATCTGTTGCTGGGCACTTGGGTTTTTCTCACTTCTTGGCTATTGTAAAATAGTGCTGCTATGAACATTGGGATGCATATGTCTTCTCTAACTGGAGTTTTCATCTTTTCTGGATATATGCCCAGGACTGGAATTGCTGGGTCATATGATAGCTCTATATTTAGCTTTTTAAGGGAACTCCATACTGTTTTCCACAGTGGCTGCACCAATTTACATTCCCACTAACAGTGTAGGAAGGTTCCCTTTTTCTACACCCTCTCCAGCATTTATTATTTGTAGACTTCTTGATGATAGCCATCTGACTAGTGTGAGGTGATACCCCATTGTGGTTTTAAGTTGCATTTCTCTAATAATTAGCAATGTTGACCATATTTTCATGTGCCTGTTGGTCACTGTACGTCTTTTTCGATACTGAGTTGTATAAGCTATTTGTATATTAATCTCTTGTTGGTCACATCATTTGCATATATTTTCTCCCATTCCATAGGTTGCCTGTTTGATTTGTTGATGGTTTCCTTTGCTGTTCAAAAGCTTAAGTTTAATTAGGTCCCACTTGTTTATTTTTGCTTTTATTTCTTTTGCCTTGGGAGACTAACCTAAGAAAATATTGCTATGATTTATGTCCAAGAATGTTTTGCCTATGTTCTCTTCTAGGAGTTTTATGGTATCATGTCTTATATTTAGGTCTTTAAACCATTTTGAGTTTATTTTTGTGTATGGTGAGAGGATGTGTTCTAACTTCATTGATTTATTGATACATGAGGCTGTCCAGCTTTCCCAATACCACTTGCTGAAGAGACTGTCTTTTCTCCATTGTATATTCTTGCCTCCTTTGTCAAAGATAACCATAGGTGTGTGGGTTTACTTCTAGGCTCTCTATTCTGTTTCATTGATCCATATGTCTGTTTTTGTGCCAATACTATGCTGTTTTGATTACTGTAGCTTTGTAGTATTGTTTGAAATCTGGGAGGGTTATGCCTCCACCTTTGTTCTTTTTCCTGAGGATTGCTTCAGCAATTCTGGGTCTTTCATGGTTCCATATAAATTTTAGGATTATTTGTTCTAGTTCTGTGGGTAATTTGATAGGGATTACGTTAAATCTGTAGATTGCTTTGGGTAGTATGGCCATTTTCACAAATTAATTCTTTCAATCCAAGAGCATGGACTATCTTTTCATTTCTTTGAATCATCTTCATTTTCCTTTATCAGTGTTTTATAGTTTTTAGCATATAGGCCTTTCACCACCTTGGTTAAGTTTATTCCTAAGTTTGTTTTTATTTTTTAAATTTTATTTTTGGCTGCCTTGGGTCTTCGTTGCTACATGCAGGCTTTCTCCAGTTGAAGCGAGTGGGGGCTTCTCTTGTTGCAGAGCATGGGCTCTAGGTGTGCAGGCTTCAGTGGTTGTGGCACGTGAGCTCAGTAGTTGGGGCTCATGGGCTCTAGAGCGCAGGCTCAGTAGTGATGCCTGGGCTTAATTGCTCCGCATGATGTGTGATCTTCCTGGACCAGGGCTTGAACCCATGTCCCCTGCATTGGCAGGCAGATTCTTAGCCACTGCACTACCAGGGAAGTCCAATATTTTATTTTTTGATGTGATTTTAAACAGGATTTTTTCTTTTACTTTCTATTTCTGATATTTTATTGTTACTGTAAAGAAGTGCAACAGATTTCTGTATATTAGTCTCGTATACTGATACCTTACTGAACTCATTTATTACTTCTAATAGGTTTTGTGTGGAAACTTTAGGGTTCTCTCTATATAGTATCATGTCATCTGCAAATAGTGACAGTATTGCCTCTTCCCTTCCAATTTGGATACGTTTTATTTCTTTATCTTGTCTGATTGCTGTGGCTAGGACTTCCAATACTATGTTGAATAAAAGTAGTGAGAGTAGGCATTCTTGTCTTATTCCTGAATTTAGCAGAAAGGCTTTCAGCTTTTCACCGTTGAGTGTTATATTGGTTGTGGGTTTATTGTAAGTGGCTTTTATTATGTTTCCTCTATACCCACTTCAGTGAGAGTTTTTACCATGAATGGATGTTGACTTTTGTCAAATGCTTTTTCTGTGTCTACTGAGATGATCATGTGGTTTTTGTCTATCCTTTTGTTGATGTGGAGTATCACACTGGTTGATTTGCATATATTGAACCATCCTTGCAACACTGAAATGAACCCAACTGGATTCTGGTGAATGATCCTTTTTATGTATTGTTGGATTCAGTTTGCTAGTATTTTGTTAAGGATTTTTGCATCTATCACAATAAAGACTGTTTATGTTCCTGAATAAAATATCAGTGAAGAGCATCTGAGTATTTTTGTTAATCTGTTATTCTCATGTACTATAAATAATTGATGGCAGTAACCATGTTTGATTTATCTCTTTATCTCAAATCTTGTAGAGTGCCTGTCACATAGTAAACATTCAATAAACATTTGTTAAACTAATAGATTCGCTATCCAGAATGAGGTTTTCCCCCAGCATTGTGGGTAGCTGAGACGTTATTGTACCTCTCTGTGCTTTTCACAGCACCTGGTACGATACTGATAAATGCTCATTGAAGTTAACTCAGCTGAATGACAAATTAATATTATAATGTCAGTAGCACATTTTGAACCCTTCAGTAAAAAGGCACCATAAAAGCCTCAAAGTAGCTGTAGAAAATAGAGATGATAAAAATCTATTTGGATGACATCTCTGTTTGAAAATACAAAACAAATCTGTTGTGTTTTGAAACATAATTACACTTGAAGATTTTTGGTGTAACAGAGCTGTGTTTAGGGATTCTGGTGATCATCACAACACTGCTTGATACTAGGAGAGGGGAAATCCATTTTAGAAGCTTTTCAGTGACAAGTTTTATTTTCTGTACCTGGAAGCTATTCCCAGTGCTGTTTACTTAAATGCCTTGGAATATGGGAAACTCAGGATCACTGTGGAGTTCCCAATACATTTAGTATTTCTTATATTCTCCCTCTATCACAAGACAAAGGGAGCAGATGGAGTGGTGGCACTGCCTGTAGCAGCAATGACAATACATGAGTGCTACCTAAGCAAGGTCTGTGCTTTTTTTTTTTTTTGCGTACGCAGGCCTCTCACTGTTGTGGCCTCTCCCGTTGCGGAGCACAGGCTCGGATGCGCAGGCTCAGCGGCCATGGCTCACTGGCCCAGCGGCTCCGCGGCATGTGGGATCTTCCCGACTGAAATAGCAGACTGGAAAACTGAAAGCAGTTTAAGACTGAAATAGCAGACTGGAAAATCAGGCAGGTGTTAGTGCTGCAGCCTTGAGGCAGGATTTCATCTTCTGGGAAACCTGTTTTCACTGTTTTCACTGGAAACCTGTTAAGGCCTTTGACTGACTGGATGAGGCCCCACCCACACTATTGAGAGTAATCTCCTTTACTTAAAGTAACTGATTGTAGGTGTTAACCACATCTACTAAACACCTTCTCAGAGACACATAGATTAGTGTTTGATTAAATATTGATTCTGTAGCCTAGCCAGGTTGATCCGTAAAACGAATCATTACAAGGTCCTTTGCCACATGGGCCTGCCTCACTCTCCTGCTTCACAATTTTCCAGGCCTTTTTATGCCCCACACCGGACTAATAATCATGCTTTAATGGAATGCCACACTTCTCTGCTTTGCTGGTCCCCCCATACCTACTCTAGAGTCTTTCTCCTTCTCTACCCCAGCTATCAAATTCCTCCACTTATCCCTTAGACCCCATGCAAATACCCTTTGCCTTCACAATTCTTGGCTGCTTTCCTATTTAAATATCATCTCTCCCTCTACTGAACCCCCAACAGATTCCCTGGCAGTTCAGTCACCTTATTTGCTTTGCATTATTCTAAAATGTATTCATGTCAACGACCCCCCTCTTCTGTGGCTTGAGGGAGTCAAGAATCTCATGCTTTTTTGTTTTGTTTTGTATCAAATTTTTATCTTCTCTACAGGGTGCAGAGCTTTCCTTCATGCACCAGTCTTTATACTTACTCTGTGCCAGGTCCTATGCTAACTGCCAGGGTATGTAAAGATCAGTTAGACAAGTTTTCAGCAATCTGAGAGTTCATAGTCTAGTGGGGGGAGCGAATAAGTAACCTGTAGGTATCCATAAGTGTTTGTTGAACTTAATCACTTCCTGCTGTAGAAGTGTAATCACTTTCCCCTCAGCATCTCCTCACCTTAATCTTCCTACATACAAACATTAGCCAGAGGAGACAGCCGGCTGGTAGTGGGCTGGAAACTCTGTCCTCATAAAACCTGTAAAGGAATGTGCGTGATGTGATCTGAGGGGCATCAAAGAAGTCAACTGATCCAAAAATAGCTCTGTTGCTAAGATGCCATAATGCTTGATATGCCACCATTGGGAATCCATTCATTTGGGTTTGGAATTATCCAATCTCCAGATGTACCTGGGAGACATTATTTAATACATGTCATGATATCTCTTTCAAATTCCTTTCTCTTCCTTCTTTACCTCCGTATCATCTCCTCCTTTAAGGCAGCTAAGTGGCCCTCCCTGAAGGCTGCCACCACCCTGAGGAGTTAGGGGCTTCTCCCCTAGGTCCCCACAGCACTCTGCCTATTACAACATCCATTTTCCATCCTCTATTGTTTACCTGTTTGTTATTTGCCCAAGCTCCCCACTAGACTGAGCTCTTAAAGGAAAAAAAAAGGGTTTTTCACCTCTGTTATCCCAGCATCTAGCATAGTACCAAACACATAGTGGGATGCTCTGTAAGGGTTCCTGGTATGACTAAGTGGTTCTTTGATAGAATGAGCCCTGAGCACATGTAGGGGATGGGCTTTATGAAAGGGAATCGAAGGGCAGAGATGGAGGAAGTCTGAAAAACAGATCCTTAAAGAAACCACTTTTGTGCCTGGGGCCATCCTTGATCCTGCTTTTTGCTGTTGTCCACTTTTTGCTTTAGTTCATGGATAAAGTACCTTGTGAATTAAACATGCTCTTTTCTTTGTTCTACGAAACACAATCTGAAACACTGTCAGCTGGCAGGATTTTTTCTCGAAGCATTTGTTGAGTGTAAAAGTGGCTACACATGCTTCATTTATAAAAACAAAATGCTTTCAAAATACCGTTTATTTTTGCATGAACCAAGAACATAAACCTCTTCCCATGCTTGTCTCTCCCATCCTCCACCCTTTGCCTTTGCTCAAAGTTATCAGCTAGTAAAGACAGCCAACAAAGTATTTTTTCCAAGTCCTGTGTAGGTCTCCAAGGAACGCAGACCTACGCAAGTTTTCTCAAGTAATAGGGCTGGAGCTTTCAAGGTGCATCTAGATTGGAGCTGAAGCCAAGATACCTTTGGAGTCTTATGTTCTTATCTGTTTCTTTCTCATTAGCTGAATGAGCTCTCTATTTTTCATGATGTCTCCTCTGTAGACTTGCTCCATTTTCCTCTTGCTCCTCCAGCCCTACATGTCTCTTCTCTTTTCTCATGTCTTCTGCTTACCTATAATTTCTCCTCTCTCACAACTTCACATGATCCATCATGGCTACCCCAGACACTCACTACCTTATGACTTTTCAGCTTCAAAAATATATGCCTCCAAATAGATACCCTCTGGTTCATACAAATTTAAATTTTTCCACAGATGTATTTTTCAAATTAATTCTTAGCAGGTTGACCCACAGATTTGTTCATTTTCCATAATATAACCAAGAGTTGATCATACATTGTAGTTACCTGTCTGTCGATGATTACCAGTATGCTATTTATTATATATTTATGTTCTGATACACGTTATACCTTGTTCTAGGTATTTATTTATTTTAAAATACATATGTAATATAGTTATTACCACTAGGGCAGAGTTACATTTTTTTCTTGGTGGTTTCCCCAGAACGTCGCACAATTCCTGGCATCCTGTAGGTACTCCAGACATTGAATGCATGGCTAAATGAGGCTCCTGACACCCTTACTTCTCACTCATCCTCTTCTAATCCACCTTCAATCATTCCAAAACACCAATCAAACCATGATATTCCGTGTTAAAAATTATTAATGACATTTATCATCCAAATTAGTATGAGGATATTTATTGCCTACTTCTCCAGCTTTATTTCTTGTTCCTGCTCAATTTCTTGTACTTGATGCTTTACAAAGCCAAAGTTACTCATGAAATATGTTATAGTGTACCATGTCCTTGCCTCTGTACATGGAAGAATCAATAGAAATGCAAAGTATGAGACAGAGTGAAGATGGGTCTTAGAGACAGGTTGATAAGATGTCTAAATGATTTAACTAATGTGTAAATCTCACAAAACTTACTATTGCCTTCTACGTAGTAGGCATTTGGTATGTTCTTATTAGAGTGGATTAAAAAGTGGCATTTGTGTTTTTATCTGGCTTCAGAGCCAGTAAGAATGAGTGAATGAAAGGACCTTTAAAGGATAAGTTCATTGGCACATGAACAGTTTCATCTTTTCTCAAACTCAATAGCTATTGTTGTGACTAACAAAGCAACTCTTGTGAGTTGAACACAAACAAGAAGTATTCAGGAGAGTGTTTATGATGTCATCATAAATATTTATAAAAGGGACATGATGCAGTGTTTTGTGAGATGTGGGTTATGAAAGGTTAGACTGTAAATGTTCATTTTAGATCAAATTACTAAACACCTGAAACTTGTATAGTGTTTTCTAATTTACAAAGCACACTCACATTATGTCATTTAAACTTCAATTTCTCAAGCTCCATTGGACCATTATCTTCAGAGTGTAAACATTCTATAATATCTCCATCCTTAAGAGTCCCTCTCTGGACCTCATGTTCCCCATCAGAAACAAACCTTAGGTGTCTTCTCTTTTATAGCAAAGCTGTCACTGTCTCTACTTTCTCATCTGACATTCTTTCCTCAGTCAACTCAGATCTGGTTCTCATTCCCACAACTCCACTGAAATTGCTTTTATCAAGGTAATTAGGAACCTACAGCTTACCCATTCACTCCCTCCTCCTTGAAACATTCTTCTTCACTTGGCTTTAAACACAGTATATTGCCCTGATTTTCCAGCTACTCAGTGGCTCCTCCTCCTCCAGACTCCTAAGTGGCCCACTGCTCAGGTCTCGTCTCTCCTTTTGTCTCTGTCTATACTCCCAAGGTGATCTGAACCAGATCCTGGTTTTTAATATTGTCTGCAAACTGGTGACTCCCACATTCATATCTTCAACCCAATTTGCTCCCTGAGGCTCCAAACTTGTGTATCCAAGAGTCTTCTTAACTCTCTCTAGGTAAGCATCTCAAGCTTACAGCTCCTAAAGCAGAACTCTGGAAAATCCTGCTCTAATGCCAATGCTCCCCTTCTTGGGAAGTGGTACTAAATTCATCCAGGTGCCCTAGCCAATAATCTAGATGTCATCTGTAATGCCTCTCTTCAGGCCCAGCACTTCATCAGTCAGTAAGTCTTATTGACTCTACCTTGTACAACCATCTAGTGGGTTCCTTTCTCATTCTAATTAAAACTCACAGTCTCTTTTAGAACCTATGAGGTCTACATGATCTAGCTTCTACCTTTCCAAGCTTATTTCTACCTTAAGGTATTTGTATTTACTAGTCCTGTTTGGAATATTCTTTTACCACATTTTCCCATGATTCACTACCTGAATTCCTTCTGATTCTACTCAAAGGTAATCCCTCCCTGACAACTCCATGTCCCTTAACCCACTTTATTTTTTTCTTATTCACTTACCTGTCAGTATATTATTTACTTGCTTAATTTGTTGTAATCCCTCTTTTCCTCACTAGAACATAAGGCCAAGTGCTGTATTATTTCAAGGTGCCCAACATATATTTGTTGAATGAGGGAATGAGACTTGAGTATGAATCTTTTGACTAGAGTTTGAGTACTCTTTCC